>NC_056725.1:1543108881-1543373881 GCF_019279795.1 Protopterus annectens | reverse complement strand
ATTATAGTACAAGTCTTTCTGAGAGTGCCATTTTGTACATTGATTGGCAAATTATGCTTTAAGACTCAGTAATACAGAGACTTGTTGTGCTTCATGATACAAACCCATAAGATTAGATGAGCAGTCTGAATGCTTTGTCCCAAAATATTGCTAACAAAGATATGACAATGTGCTTAATATGCTGAAAATTTACCATTAACAATACTAAAGTTTAACATGTTAACACCTAATTTACACAACGACATGCATGGGAACTTATGTCATGAAACATTCACTGACATTGCACAGTTTTTACTCTAATTCTAACATTCTGATTTAAGTAAATATAGTTTTGCATAGTGACTCCAAAATCACCTTTTTAAGAAGGAATTACATGATGACATGTCAGGCTTCATTATGTAGACCCATAGGATAAGCATACTGAAAGTTCTGTCCAACATTATTGCAAACTGTTAAAGCTGTAAGATTGCACTTCACATGAGAACATATCCTTGTAATGTTACCAAAGTTCAACATTTTTACACTAAATTTTGGAAAACACCACCTATTGATTTATTTATTTACTTTTGTTGATAAGGTTAATTTCACCATGTGGCTTACTTTCAGGGAAGACACAAGGTGGTATTTGCATCAAGGTAGAACATCTGTTAGAACACTGGAAAAAATGCCCCAGTTCTTTTCAGAATGTTTCATGGAATCTTTCCACCTCAACTATCGCCAGGTCTGTGCTTAGAAGCCCGGATGTCACTTTAGAAAGCAAATGGTGTTCTGAATCTTGATGCCAAAGGCAAGTGTGCAACCTGCATAACCACTGACACAGCAAATTAGAGCTGACTTTGTTTTGTTGACTCCGACAATAAGTATTCAGAAAGCTGTTCTCAAAAAATATTACTAACCACCAAAGTTAGGAGTCTCCATTTCATTTGGTAAGCATCTTTTCTCAGTTTTACTGGAAGTCAATATTTTCACTCTAAATGTGGAAAAAATAGTTATAATAAAAATGCCTGTTTGTTAAATGGCAGATGTGCTTGCCAGCCGCTATTTTTTAATTATAGAGGAATTTGTTAATTGTAGATGTGTTTGAAAGCCATCATTTTTAATTAATAAGGTATCCTTGTATTTGATCAAAATAATTTTTTCAGTTCCTATACTGTCACCACTGTAATACAGACTCTCATTTAATGGCATGTAGTACATATACTAAATGTAAGATCGCAGAACGTTTGGAGTAAGAAAGTATACCCTCATACACGAGGGACAGTAGCCTTAGATTTGTGTATTAAAAGTCACAGATGTGTGGGGTATAAAGCTTATCTGGGGGAACAGAGGGGTTTGCTTCCCATAAAAGCACTTTTTTTGCCAGGTCACCAGTTTGCAATGTTGACTTACATTTTCACTAAATTGGAATAAAGTTAATGTTGTCTTCAGATAGGAACCAAGTATCTATTACAGAGAACAAAGAGTGCAATTGGAGTTACAGAAAGGAATTCAAATAGTATAATACAGCATGTAAAAAAGTGCTTGCCATAGTTTTATAATTGTTAATAGAATATCAACACTGGTTTATCCTAGCATTGCTTGTCATGTATTTTAAATAGTAGCATTTGGACTATGGGATTAAATGTGAAGACAGTTCACAGAACATCAAGATGAAAATGATTTGCGCTGTGTTAACACAGGTGCAAGCCTACAAGTGAAAATGTTTAGTTCCTCATGCATTTGTTTCAGTATATAGTTTTTCTTTACATTGCTAATTGATTTATATTCATAAATCAATTCGCCCCTCTAAGAGATAAACTGCCTTTATAAGACCACCTTTATGAAGTCAGAAATACTTAAGACAGTTTCTATCTGGTGTGCCCTCAATTTAAAACTGATGTAATTGATACAGCCTTTTCAAGATGGATCCTTCTACCTGGAGCCATCTGCCTGCTGACATAAAAAACTGTAAAACACTGATAGCTACAAAGATGCACATAAAGGGCATCTCTTTACAGAGTCTATTTGCAACTGCTACTATGTCAATGATTAGGTTAACTTACCATCTCATACTGTACATAACAGAATACAAAGGGTTGGGAGGGTGGCCTAATGGTTAAGGTGTTTACCTTATAAACACAAGGTGCAGGGTTTGAGTCTCACAAGGGATAATTGGCTAGGCTTAAAATGGCTTGCAAGGGCAGTTAGCCTAGTACTAACCTATAAACAAATAAAAAACTATTCTCATAATGTGGCATTTTATACGTATACATTTCATATGTATATATAAAAGTATATGTTTATATACTATATGCATGGATGATTGCACTGTATTTTATGCATATCTTAATTTTTATTTTTGTATATTTCTTTCTTTTTTCTTTTGTTCTTCTTTCAGTGCACTCTGGCTGGATCTTATTAATCTTGTCCTGTCTATGCTGAATGGATCCTTATGCACTGAATTTTAACATTTACTTATTCTCCGTATGATACTGTTGACTGGTATGATCCTAATCTACTTTCTATTTTTTGGGCTCAGGTCATGGCTGAAAAGAACCTGGCTACTAACCTGGTGAACAAATAGCAATAAATAAATTATTTGATGTTAATCTATTTGATTTTTATTTATTTTTTTTAATTTATTTAATTAATTTATTTATTTGCTTTTCTTGACCAGGAAAGTCCACTGGGCTAAAATTAGCCTATCTTCAGTGGTTTAATCTTAAAATATTTTTCTACTATAATTTCTTTCTCATTTTGCATTTTGTTTTTAGAGTTAATTCATATATTTATTTTGAAATCTGTGATAAATTAACCAAAATGAGTGTGCAGTACTTGTTCCATTCTAACACCATAGAGTTCACAAGTATGACAAAGAAACTGCACTCAATTAATTGATCATTAGAGCATATATTTTTGTAAACTGTTAGCTGTCTTTTGGTGCTTTAGTCCCTTAACTGACAGGTGGCCCTTGAGGTATTTTTGATCATTTGATCATAATATGAGTGAGGATGAGGAAATGAGAAATGCAGCAGTGTGGGATTCATGGCAGTGAGTAAGCAGGGGAAGGGAAACTGGGTCAAAATACAGATTCCCTGAAAATATAGCTGATACCTTAGGGATGTGTCTTGTTATATATACATATGTGCTTCTACATGCCTGCTTGTTCCTGGATGACTTTTGGGAGGGAGTCTACTCCTTTATACACTTTCCAGTCTTCATCAGGGTTTGACTTTCCAGCTGCTTCCTAACTAATTTGGTCACACCATCTTCGTGCAGATGGAGTGATTGCACTACCACACTCCTGTTACATATGGACAGCTGTATCTTTGTTATGCTGGCTCATGGACACATCACAACAGCTACCTTCACTTACCTAGCAACAACATTCCATGCAATGTCCCAGCTTATCCTGCTGCAGAATGCTGAGCTCAGCTGCCCTTTTCACATACACCATATGATGAAGATTAAACCAGGCAACTCAAAATGCCTGACCCTGCTTTACCTCCATTATTCAAGCATGAGATTACTCAAACTTATTCTCATTTCTGGTTCACTTTTCAGTTATTGTGGATTATAACCACCTCCACCCTGCTGTGTTCCCCAGGACAGCATTAATCAAGATAACACTGTAATCTATATATGAGGCTCGTAAACTACAACAGTTTGTGGCTTAGCCTATTTTTTCTTTTATAATGTCATCAGTAACAAACATGTAAGGCTGTCATCTTTCCATGTCTTCCAGATTGTGGAAGTTGTACCACATGAGTGTAACATCAGTTTCAGATATGAGGAAGCTAGTTTAATATTGTGCTTTGTAATGATTCTCTTATTGAAACTGTTTAAACTAAATCTTGGCCCAGTAAACATTACCTCCAGGTATATAGTGGGTTGTATAACTTTCATGCCTAAGGATTTGTGCTTTCCACCTCTGCTCTAGTTAATGCTTTGTATGGGTTATATTACATTTATGAAAACAGAGAACCTTTTGCAGCACTATACAAAAATGCATGGACATATCTCACAACATCTAAGCACAAAAAACAATATTCACTGTACCCCAGGCAGACGAGAAGCAACTTTATCCCAGTAATCAGGGAATGTGGAAAGGTAGGTGTGAGATTCAAGCTGCTCCAGCTGTCATCAGAATATTTTTTCCTGGAGAATTAAAGACATTTTTTGATGCAGAACAGGTTAAGGAGGAAATAAAAAACTTTTATCCATCAAAAGTGAGCCAGCGAGCAGAAGAGTAATATGCTTATCACTTATTCTTCTGACAATAAAGCTCATACAGAGACTTTGCCAGTGACACCTTTCCCAATGCTCCATAGGAAAATGCTTTGAGTTGACTAGAAGAATCAGGAGTACTTTGGACTTGAACCAGAGTCTGGTTTTGGGAAATGGAGATGATCAGGAAGAAGACCAGCAACACCGAAATTAGTGAACAAATGGGAGAAAAGATACAAGCGATAAAAATGTTTTTAGTCCCTTTCATTTTATATACAGGTCAGGCATATTTTTATCAACGAGCGTAGAAGTTGTGGGCAACAGTTCATAAGGAGTAAAAAGAATTTATCTGGGAGGGAAAGACAGCAAAAGCTAAGTGGGATAAGTTGATCCTTCCAATAGAACAAAATGGTTTAAGATTACCTGATTCGATGGATATCACAGACCTACATGATTTACGCTCATGTATGTAACACAAGCAGAAGATTATAATTCAAAGTAGAAAGGGATGATGATGAAACTTGGGGGGGGGGGGCAAGAAATAAGGAGTGAATAGAATTTTGGCTGCAGATCCTTAAGGAGAATAATAACCATTCAGAATATTATAATCATAAAGTTGCAGAAATGATTCCAATAACTAAGCCAAAACAGGAATGGGGAAAGGAGATTTTGCCAATATGGGATGACTGCAAGCAATGGCACAGAAAATGGGCAAGAGGTGGCTAGAATTTAACAAAGAAAACCAGCAAAGGAACCAAGATACTGTAAACAAATAAGTAGAGAGGGAAAGGTAATAGAGTGGGATGAGGCCAAGAAGAAGTTTGGACTGCAGGTCAGAGACTGCTTTCTCTACCAGGGACTGATGTCAGGTTATAGGCAAAGAGAAAGGGAGAAGGAATCTTAAGTGAAAGAACTGTTCTCATACCGTTTTTAGTTAAATCTACAACAGAATAAGCTATTACAATGGATAATTAGTAGGGCATATAAAATAGTGCATGCAAACTGTAAGAATCAATCAGAAGGGTTTAGAAAAAGATTGGGAGGAGAAACTGGAAAAGTAATTTACAGAGGAACAATCAGAGGAGATATGTATGACTCCAAAGTATGCAACAAAGTCCAGAAGGTTTAGGATTTTTTCTTGGAAGTGTTTGTCTTAGTAAATTTATACCCCAAGCAGACTTTAAAGAATTTTTCCTCAGGTAGATGTGAAATATTGGATGTATGATAGGGAAGAAGCACTACCCCAGTAAACAAATATAAACAAATATATGAATGAATGAATAAATAAATAAATAAATAAATAAGCAACAGTGAACATGCTTTTGGGAGTGTAAAGAGTTGGGAAATTTTAAAAATTCTTTACAGATCAGTCAGAAATACTGGGGGAGCAAATGGCTGTAATTAAGGAAATTATTCTTTTGAGCTGGGACATAGGATCTGAACTGCCTAGACAGAGTTAGGCCTTATTAAAATTAATTCTGTTGGCTGCCAAAAAAACTAATTACCAGAAAATGGAAATCAAAATCTAAGCCAAATGTATATGAAAATGTTAATATTTTAACTGAGTTAAAAGAACTGGATAAGGGCTCTTTAGAAAAGGGAAGGAGCAAATTACATAGAAATAAATGGAATTTGCGGGAACAATACATGTAGATTAATGTTCAGAAGGAGGAGTAAGGTTTAGGGGAAATCAGGAATTGAGCAATTTATGTAATGTTGTAGTGAAAGACATTTGTTTTAAAGAAAGAAACGTCATGTATGATGTGTGTAAATGGGAAAGTGTTGATCTGGTTTGTTTTCTTTTCTATTAATGTATGTGTGCCTATATCTTAAGTGATAATTCAATAAAAGCATTTATTTTGTTTCTCCAAACTACAGTTCAAAAGTATCAGTTTTCCAGTGCACATCTTTGCTTAAAGACCAACTTTCATAGCCATATGTTACTACTGGAAAAATACAGCTTTGACTATACTTTGTTGACAATATGAAGTCTTTGACATTTAAAATCTTAACCAGATTTGTGAAAGCTTTTCTTGCAAAAAACCAAGAAACTTTAAATGTTATGGCTGCAATCACCATCTGCACAGATCTTGGATTTGTGGAAAATAAAATCTGTCACTGCCTGTACCACTTCCCTATCTGTTTGCAAAGAACTGATAGGTCTAAATGGCATCATTTTAGTTTTTCTCATGTTTGATATTCAGCAACAATCCTGCTTTTACACTTTTTACTTTTACCTTAACCAAAAAGTCTTTTCAGTTATTTCTCATTTTCAGCCATTAGACTGATATAATATGCAGACCTGAAGTTGTTAATATATTCCCAGCTACTTTCCAGAGTAGATCACAAACCAGGAACTATGATATGTTCTGCAATGAGACATGGGAATCTGAGCTGATCATTTGTGAGTTAAGGTCTCATTTTGAAGGGAGCACTGAATTTTGACAGAAGAGGAAAGGCATTTAGTCAGTGCCACAAGGTACCCCGGGACAGGGTTCTTCTTTTTTTCTGAAATTCAAAGTGCATGGTGGAAAAAGGGAAAATGTAGGACCTGTCTGAAATCATAATAGCAAGATATCCCTCAGCCATGTCAGTGACCCAGGTTCCATTTAGTATCCTGGGTCCTGGGTCTGGCCACCTTATGGCATTACACATTTGGTCATCACACCACTGTTCTACCTTACTGACCAATTTGTCATCAAACCACTGCCCTACTTCAATGGCCAGGATTATTCTGCCAGCTGGTATGTAGAAACAGTTATCACTTGCCCTTTCCCGGGTGGAGACTGAGAACTGTGTCGCCCAGGTACAGTCAGGAATGCAAATGTATTCATGTACACCTGGTGTGAAGTACTGCTCATCATGGTGCTTGGAATAGTTAGGGCACCCCAAATGTCCATGTAAATGATGGCTTCAGCACACACATCCCAACATTATCCTCCTACAGAACTGTATGCTGGGCTAAAGAGCTATGACAATGGGTTTATATGTGGCAGTTTGGAAAAGTGAGCAGCAGTGAAGATACTGGGAACAAAAGGAAAAGTAAAAAGTATAAAAAAGTCTTTGCTAAGAATCTGTACTTTCATAGAGTTGTGGTGTGCTGACCTCATACAGTTTGCTTTAGGAATTATTTTATAAGTCATTAAGGATACCTGTTCATGATATACTTTTTAATGCCAAAGACAAATAGGTGTATGCTAAAAGTGACAAAGAGAGCAACAAGAGTAATAGCAGCAGTAATAATAATAATATTAATATAAAATAAATAAATTAATTAATAATTGTAGTCATAATTTAAACCAAATTTACTGACATTAAAGGTGAAGTTATTACTACTGTATCAGGTGTATGTTTCTGTAGACCATATTGGATGAGTTCAGCATCTTTTAATGAAGTAATTATGTTATCCAGTTTGCAGTCATTGTCGTATTTGGCAAACTACACCCAATGCCCCACTTTTATGTCTCAGAAGAATAGTTCAAAATGAGGTAGCTGCTGTACAGAGCCCCACGGGACACCACTAGTAAAATCTGTTGGGACATACATGTAGACAGCTGCCTTCACCTATATATATATATATATATATATATATATATATATATACACACACACACACACACATATATATATATATATATATATATATATATATATATATATTTTTTTTTTTTTTTTTTTGTTTGTGTCTTTCGGCTTTTCCCAGTTAGGGGTCGCCACAGCGGAACTCCCGTCCGCTAATGATTGGCAGTAGAGATTTACGTGCTGGCTTGCCGGGCCTAAAATGCCCATTCACGCATGTCGCCACACAGAAGACGCTCTGAGAATCGAACGGGTAACGTCTAACTGTGAGGCAACAATGCTACCGCACCACCGCAGTACACACACACACACATATATATATATTTTTGTTTGTGTCTTTCGGCTTTTCCCAGTTAGGGGTCACCACAGCAGAACTCCCGTCCACTAATGATTGGCAGTAGAGTTTAAGTGCTGGCTTGCCGGGCCTAACGCACAACCTTCAATGAAGGAACACCCATTCACGCATGTCGCCAAACAGAAGACGCTCTGAGAATCGAACGGGTAATGTCTAACTGTGAGGCGACAACGCTACCGCAGCACCACCATCGCAGTACACACACACACACACACACACACACATATATATATATATATATATATATATATATATATATATATATATATACATATACATCTGTACAGATAGCCACATACATACATGTACTTAAATAGACAGATACCTACATACATACATATACCTACATAAAAATGGTCAATGTATATATGGTTGTTTTAAGTAAATACATGTTTAAGCTTGTGCTTACCACAAAGTTATTATTTTAAAATGCTTTTACCTGTTTGGGTAAATAAAGTGTGGGGCTGTCTCAGATCTCATTAAGTTAGCATTTCACCTAATACAAGGAGCAGCCCAGCCGTAAAAAGAAGAATCAAAACCAATAAACCGACTGGCAGACCAAATAACACAAGCAAATCAAGAAATGCAAATTTATTGTCCCATTTAAGCACATTTGTCCTGTCATTTTAGGACTTCATCACATGATCCAATACAACCAGTCAAGGTAACAATATTAAAACTAATACATAAGCATTTAATAAAATCAGCTAAATAAACTAATTTTCTAAAAATATGTAAATTCATGAATAATAACTTCAATATATGTTACAACAATAAAAAATAGTGATAACTGTTCATTATATAAAAACTATATTATAGTTTATCAGCGCCATGTTTTAATACACTGTTTAAGCCTGGGTATTCACTTGAATTTAGCCTTACTTGCCAAAGTAATTCACAATATTCTAATGTACATTCCCAAGGGCCCCCTCTAGGGTTCTGAATCACTTGCTCAAGTACCAAAATTACAATTTTTTATTAGTACTAAAAACTAATATATATTGATAAACAGCATTACATTCATTCTCAATCTTAATATCATAATAATGCACCTGAATTGTCTTTTTAAAGTAAAGTTCAGTTTTCCCTATCTAGAAGTCAAAACACGAATCATGAAAGCCAAGATAAACTACAACCTTGCTATTGCAGTCATAATGAGCTGTGAACCTGAATTTATAATTAGTAGTACTCAAAAAGCACTCATTTTCTTCAAATATATATTTACATTGCTCACAGGCTCCACATTTTTTATTACCTATCCTAGATGGAATTGTTTTTCCCACATTAGGACATCCACTCTTCTCAAGTATTTTCTTTAATATTAGCATGCCTTGTAAAAGTAAAACATGGCTTAGCACCTAATTTCTCATAAAGATCTTTATCATGGGTTATAATACATCTAATTTATTATAAAGATCTTTATCATAGGTTATAATATCACAGTGTTTCTGTACTAATAGTTACACAATATTACTTTCTGTACCATTCTTAATACAAATACTATTATAATAGCTTTTTGAATGTCCTGTTTTATCTATATTAGCATAATTATAATTTAATCCTATACCTAAAATAAGTTTAAATTTATGCTACCCACCTGTCAAAATTTCATTTGTAATATTGATGAGCATATCGCTGGTGTGACATCCTCTCTCTCTGGGCCAGTAATCAAGGAACCTCAATCCTCACCACTGAAACTGTAGAGGGACATTCAATTGGAACAAAAATAGATACACACAATATTTCCAGATGCAGATGTCTGCATCAAGCACAATTTCTCTTAAGAGCACACAGGGAACACACTCAGTCCGGGGTCTGGATTTCTCTCTCTCTCTCCAGGGCCTTAATGAGATGCCCCACTGGCACAGCTGTAGAGTTGAGTCCTCAGCCGAGTGTCCAAGCCAAGCCCTCCGGCACCCTCTCTGTGAAACCAGTGCTTCATGTTCCTACTCCAAGCAGCTGACACACACACATACTCCTTGAGATCTGATTTTCACACACACACACACACACACACACACACACACACACACACACACACACACACACACACACACACACACACACACACACACACACACACACACACACCTGGGAAAGGCTGGCACAGAACTACTAGCTAAGCCCCCGTCTACCCAGACTATAAGGTAGTTACTGCCATCAGACACTCCAAAACCAGCTACTTTAAGGCTCTTAGAAGGGTACCCAATTACACTAAGTGAAATTAATATAAATACAAATGATAGTGTTTCACCAAACAAATAAGGTTTTCTGGAGTGACCACAGAGTCACCAAATAAATATAAGTACTCTCAAAGTTTAAAATATTCTCTGAAGGACCATCCTCAATGAAAAGTTTAAATATATTTAATAACAGATAATAAAAGAACATAAAACTACAGAATATCTATTTATAATAAATGTCAGAGTTTCAGTCACAGGAAATATTAAAATAACACAGATGAATAGATTCATACAGCTACAAAAAACAGTACTTAACTAATCTCACTATCTTTTCCTAACTGATCTAAAGTATTACTATTCCCTGGTCACTTACTAGAGCAAGGCAAGGTGAAGTAGGTCAGGGTTCCTTCTTTGTCAGGTTACAAAAAAAACAGACTACTCTATGATCTCAGTCTCATCTAGTATTAAAACATCATTTTTGCCCTGGATTACGAAATGACATCACAAACATCTAGTCATCTGACTTCTGGTTCCCATACTACCCTTTTCATAGCAACTGACCCAGAATCTTGCACAAATCTGTCAATAATATACACATATAGAGCTTTGCTAAGATCTGCTCCAGCTTCAGAAAGTCATACAGCAAAAAACACTTCCACTCTTCCTACAGAAGTTAATAAACCATTCTCTGGCACAGACATTTAATCTCTGGCTGCAATCAGAACTGTAAGACCCAATATTTATTGCCTAAATTAAGTAATTTAATTTCCTACTATTTTTCAACATTAGTTGGAGCTAAGCTTAACCTCTTCTCTTCCAGTATCTTTTGTTTCAATATTAATCTCAACAGTTGTAATACAGTCTGACATGCAAGCATATTTCTTTTTCTGTCCAGCAAAAGACACTGTTGGTACATTTTTAACACAAGCAGCATTACAATATACTTTTCAACACAAGCATCTGTACAAATCAGTTTGATATTCAAATAACATATAATTATTTACAAATTTCCAGATAACTGGGCTGACATATGTTACACATCCACTGCCCTATTTCTACTGGCATAGCTGACAATACCTCACATTGACACATCTCTCCCCCCTTTGAAGACTCAAACTATTTTCTCAAATGACTGGGAACACATTAAGCCATACCCTGTCTTGAGAGCCCATCAGCATTTGCATTGCTAACCCCTCTATGGTGCTGCACTGTCATATCAGATGCCTGCAAACCTAGGTTCTACCTTAATAACTTGGCATTTTGCTGGCTGGCTTGATGTAGCCATGTTAAATGATTGTAGTCTGTAACTGCAGTGAATTTCCTTCCATACAGATAGAGTTGAAGTTTCTGCAGTGCCCATACTATGGCTAGACATTCTTTTTCTACAGCTGCATAACATTCCTCCCTGGGTTGGAGTCTAGGGCTGAGATATACAACTGGGTGCTCTTTTCCCTCTGAAGAAACATTGCTGAGTACAGCCTCCACCCCATGGTTTGAAGCATCCACCTGCACAACAAATTATTTGTTGTAGTCTAGACTGGCTAACACAGTGGTCCCCCCAAAGGCCATTTAAGCTTTTGGAATGCCTGCTCACAGGCTGCAGTCCACACTACCTTATCTGGCCAGTTTTTCCTCATCAGGTCTGTGAGGGGAGCAGCTATTGTACTATAATTGGGAACAAATTTTTTATAGTACCCCACTGTCTCCAAGAATGCTTGTTAAATTTGGTAGACTTTTTTGAGACAGTCACCAAGGCCATTGACAAGGGGAAGATGGTGCACAATACCTTCCTTGACCTGGCCAAGGCCTTTGATACTATTCCCCACTCAGGTATAATAGATAAACTCTCTCAACTAGGCATCAATCCATATGTTATCAGATAGGTAGCAAACTGGCTCACTAATAGAACCCACCTAATCAAAACAGGGGAAGCCACCTCAAGTAGTAGACCCGTAGCAAGCGTTGTACCCCAGGGATCGGTCTTGGGGCCTCTGCTGTTTGGGATATGCTTCTCAGAGGTGCAGGCCAAATCTAGTGGGCTATGGCTGACCAAGTTTGCAGATGACTGCAAGCTGGATGCTGTCATCAATCCCCCTGGTGATCTGGACATCCTCCAAGAGGGTCTCACCCAAACAAATGACTGGTGCCAGAAACATGGCCTCAACTGAATGCCAAAAAATGCATCATCATCCCTTTTGGGGAGAATGACATCCCCACAAATTATCACATTGATTATAAGGCAATAAGCACTCAATCAGTCATGAGGGACTTGGAAACTCAGATTGAAAGCAAACTGACTTTTGACCACCATACTGCCTCCATTGTATGGAAAGCTTTCTACATGGTCTACCTCATTAGTAAGGGTATCTCATCCAGGGACAAGGTTGTTATAACATCCCTGTATTCTTCCCTTATAAGATTGATTGTTGAATGCAATGCCCCTTTCGGCATGTACCTCACAAAGCATATGCAGCAGCTGGAGAGACCACAGAGATTCCTCACCCAGAGAATCCAGGGCCTCAAACAGCTACCCTACACAGATAGACTATAAAAGCCCTGTCCCTCTACTCAGTCTCCTGCAGACTCCTCAGAGGTGATCTCTGTCTGGCATACAAAGCAATCTCAGACCCTGCCCTGATGGGACTGCTGCATATCCACAAGTCAAGCTCCACTCGAGTAACCCACACACGTGACCTCAGCCTGGTCTGTGACTTCAGTAGGACTTGTTGGTGGGACAGATTTGTGTCCCAGAGACTCCCCCTTTTGTGGAATAGACTCCCTCTCCATGTAAGGCAGAATACCTCATTAACCCTTTTTAAGTGCAACCTGGATAACTAGATGGGGAACAGAAAATACACCCCTGGGATTCCACTTATGTCCCTGCTGGACAGTGGCATAGGGTGCTGACTTAGAACATGGGCTAAATTCTTGGCTAGGCTTATAAGGCCCTCAGGGCTAAAAATACACCCCTGGGATTTCACCTATGTCCCTGCTGGACAGTGGCATAGGGTGCTGACTTGTTGAAACATGGGCTAAATTCTTGGCTAGGCTTATAAGGGCCTCAGGGCCAATAGCCTAGTAACTTTCTATGATCCTATGACCTACTTTTTAATAACAGGGAGGCCATGCCTAAATGGCTTCCACTATGGCAGGTTCTGGCCTGATCTTACCACTCGCCACTCTATGTCCCAGGTAGAAGATCTCTGTCATGCCCACCTGACACTTACTGGGCTTAATGGTAAACCCTTCCCTTTGCGGTCTAACCAGGAGCTCCTTGACATGATGAAGGTGCTCATGCTAGGAATGGATTTAGATGGCAAAATCATCCAGGTAAGCAAAGGCATAATCTCCTGCTCCTTCTAGGATATGATATACCAGCCTCTGTTAGGTTGCTGGGGCATTTCTCATCCCAAAGGACATCTTTGTGAACTCATATAGTCTGAAAGGAGTCACAAAGGCTGACCTCACCAGCAGTGGTAGTCATGGGCACCTGCCAGTAGCCCTTGGTCAGATCATTAGTGGTCAGATACTTAGCTCCACCCAGCTGCTGTAAGACTTCATCTGTCCTAGGCATGGGGTAAGCATCTGACTCTGTGTGACTATTTACTTTTCTGTAGTCCTCACAAAACCTGGTGCTGACATTTTTCTTTGGTACCTGCACCTCTGGAGAGGCCTCAAGACTGCTGGACTCCTGGATTACCCCTAGTTACAACATTACTTGTATCTCCTCCCTCGGAGTCTGCCTGACTCACACAGGCACCCTATAAGGGGCCTGCTTGATAGACCTTTAGGGTCTTCTATCCACATGGTTCTGCACCTGGTGGGTACACCCAGGTTTCCCAGTGAACATGCCCCCAAACTCCTGTAACACTGCTCAGATTTCTCAAACCTGGGTAGGAGATAGCCACTGGGACATTGCTATCCCTTCCACTGAGGTGTCAGCCTGAGTCTCACTGAGGGTATCAGTCACCAGATCCCACTCAGACTCCTTCTGCCATTCACTGCAAATATTCAGTACCAGGGCCTCCCTATCATGGTAAGGCTTCATCATGTTAACATAGTACAACTGTTGCCCCTGCCTCCTGCCTAGCAGTTCTACCATGTAGTTAACATCACTGACCTTCCTTACTACTTTGAAGATACCCTCCAAAGCTGCCTGCAGCTTATTGTGTCTAATAGTAATGAGAACCATAACCTGCTGTCCCACAGCATACTCTTGGGCTCAAGCATTCCTGTCATATCAGACCTTTTTCTGCTGGGTTCCTGACAGATTCTCCTGGGCCAAGCCCATGAGCTTCCTAAGACTTGTCCCGAGGTTTAGGACATATGCCACAACAGACTCCTTGTGGGACTCACACTCACCCTCCCACTCATCATAATCAAATCAAAAGGCCCCCTCACCATATGCCCATACAGCAACTCATAAGGTGAAAATCCTGTGTATTCTGGGGTATCTCTCTCTGTATACAAACAGCAGATGGGCCAAATAATTGTCCCACTCTCACTTAAACTGGTCTGCAAATGCCAGTAGCATAGTCTTTAGTGTAGAGTTTACCCTCTCCACAAAACCATTAGTCTCAGGGTGTTGGGGGTGGTCTTTAGGTGCTTCACCCCACAGTGCTCCCACAGACAAGCCAGCAGGTCTGACATGAAATTGGGGCCTCTGTCAGTCAGTATTTCCCTAGGGAAACCTACCCTACTGAAAATATTTAACAAAACATTTGCCCTTTCTCAATGGAGGACAGTGCCACTGCCACAGGGTATCTAGTAGCCTAATCTACTATCACCACGATATACTTCTTCCCTGTGGAACTTTGGGTACTCAGGGGCTCCACAATATCCACAGCTACCCTCTGAAATAGCTCCTCATTCACAGGCAGAGGCATCAAAGGAGCCTTGACTACTTTTTGGCACTGCTCACAGGTCCTGCAGTACCCTGTTACACCCCTTGCAATCCCAGGCCAATAAAAGTTCTGCATAATACGTTTCATGGTATGCTTTGCCCACGTGAACTGCAAAAAGAATGTTATGAGCTATGGCTAGAAATGCCAGATGGTAGGGTCTAGGCACTACCAAGTGCTACATTACCTCACCCTCTAGCCCTCCCACAGGGGTCCACTCTCTATACAGTAACCCTTTGTTCCAGAATACAGACTCCCCTCTTCCTTGAGAATCAGGTGCCTCCCTAGCCACCTCCCTCAAGCTTCTTAGTGTAGGGTCTGAGAGATGAGTCTGTCTCAACTCTATCTTTGTAACTCTTTCCAGCTCCACTTCCACAAGAAAGTCTGGATCCTCTGACAGCAGTGCCTCACTGTCACCCTAGGTACTACCACTCACATCTGCCCTTGCAGTCACCCTGTCATTGGGAACATCTGTACCTACCAGCAGCTGTGGCTCACCTTCAGGTCCACTGCTACAGGGTAGCACCCCCTGAAATAGCCACCTCACCAGCCCTGGCTTTAGGTGGGGTATCTCTCTGGGTCTCTCTAAGGCTACCAGACCCACATGCCTGTCTCCAAGCCTGACTGCATGTAACTGCATGCACACAAGGTACTGCATTATCAAAATAATTCCCTATCAAGACATCTGCAGGAATATCCTCAAATACACATATTTGCTTCCTTTTCCACCCTCCCAGTCAAGGTGAACCATGTCCAAAGGCATTTGGAATGGGATCCTTCCTAAAGTCCTGGTGGGAGTGGACTGCCCAAGCGAGTACTGCTCCTCTTTAACCACTGCAGGCTTCACAATGGTTATGTCAGAGGCTGTGTCTCTCTTAGCAGTGGCCTGTTTTCCATCCATTAACATCAGATAGAAACTCTGGTGATAGTTTGTTACCCACTTGCTGGCTCCCCCACCATTTTGTTCCCCACCTTGCTTCCACGACATCTATATAATACATGGTTACATTTAAAACATTTAACACTTGATCCTGGCCATGTACATGAACTAGTGGCTTCCCTTGTTACTGTTGGACTCTGTTGGATTGGTTTAGGCTGCCCACCATGAGATCCTTATATCCATGTGCAGCATTGGGTATCCTCTTTCCTGTGTAGTGGTGCCCTGCATGCTAAGTATAGATCATTTTTTTTTTGCCCAACTCCTCTGCAGAGTTACACTCCCGGTCTCCCAACCAGATTCTCATGCCCTCAGGCAAAGTGCTAAGGGCTTGTTCCCTCACAAAAAGGTCTGCTAGCCCTTCAAAAGTGATGACCTGAAACTCACTCACTCACCAATGAAAATAAGTGCTTAACTCAGCAATATAATCACATCTACTTTCATCTGCCTTGCATCTATGCTCACAAAACTTTTTTTTTCTGTAAGCTTCAGGTGTTAGTTTAAAACATTCTAGTAAACATTGCTTTACTCAGTCATAGTTTAAACAATTGATACGAGACAATTTAGAAACAGCAGTTCCAGCTTTACCATAGAGTAAGGGGGTCAGGAACTATACACAGAACCCTTGGTCAACATTATACTGTTTACATATTCTTTCAGATAAATAAAACTATCAAAATTATCACCATCTGTAAACTGTGGAAGAAATTTACTGATCTTTATTGCATCTGGGGTTCAGGTATTCCCTTCCCCATTACCTCCGAGACCATGTTGAAGAGTCAGCATCTCCCTCTCATGTTGATGCTGCTTCTCATTTTCTTCAGCCTCCAAATGCTGCAGTCTCTGCTGATTCTAATTCCAAGTGTTTGGCCTCCAGTTCAAGTCTCTTTAACTCCATATGAATTTTTGAATCCTCTGAGGAAAAGGTGAACTGTCCTGTTTCTAAGGGCTACATAGTCCCATCACCAGACTGGTTATCCTTCTGGTTTCTGGTCTGAGCTGTTACTAAGGCTAAAATCATTTCCTCATTAGTCAGGCTGTCATGTGGCAGTCCTTTGGTTTCACACACCTTGGCCAACTGGTTCTTTGTCAGCTTGCCATAAACCTCTGCTGACATCTTTGCCTGCTTTCCTGACTAAACTAAACTAACAAAAAAATAAAACTGTGGTGAAATGAAACTCTGAATGTTTACCTTGTGGCTGCTAAGAATACACACACCTTCAGTGACAACTGCCTACAGGCTACTGAAGTTCAATTAATATCCCACCACTGCTCACCAATATGTGGCATCCTCTCCCTGGGCAAGTAATCATGGAGCTTGAATCCTTACCACTGACAATGTAGATGGGCATTCACTTGGAACAAAAATAGATACACACAGTACTTTCAGATGCAGTCCTCTGCATCAAGCACAATTTCTCTTAAAAGCAGATAGGGAACACACTCAGTCTGGGATCTGGACCTCAATGTCTCTCCAGGGCCCCAGTCAGATGCCCCACTGCCACAGCTGTAGAGTTAAGTTCTCAGCCAGGTATCCAAGCAAAGTCCTCCAACATCCTCTCTGTGAAACCAATGCTTTGTGTCCTCGCTCCAAGCAGCTGACACACACACACTCTTGGAGATTTGATTTGCACGCGTATATAAACACACACACACACACACACACACACACACACACACACACACACACACACACCTGGGAAAGGCTGGCACAGATTTTCTAGCTATTGACTATAAGGAAGTTATGGCTGCCAGACACTCCAAAACCAGCTACTCTAAGGCTCTTACAAAGGCACCAAATTATACTGAGTGAAATTAATATTAATACAAATGACAGTGTTTAACCAATACAGTAAAGTTTTCAGGAGTGGCCACATAGTCACCAAATAAATATAAGTACTCTCAAAGTTTAAAATATTCTCTAACAGACCAACCACAATGAAAAGTTTAAATATATTTAATAATAAGTAATAAAACAACATGCAAATATGGAATATCTGTTTACAATAAACATCTGAGTTTCAATCATAAGAAATATTAAAATAACACAAATGAATAGATTCATACAGATAGAGAAAAACAGTACTTAACTAATCTCACTATATTTTCTTGACTGATCTAAAGAATTACTATTCCTTGGTCACTTACTAGAGCAAGACAAGGTGAAGTAGGTGAGGGGTCCTTCTTTGTCAGGTTACAAAAAAAAACAGACTGCTCTGAGACCTCAGTCTCATCTAGTATTACAACATAAAATTTTGCCCTGGTTGCCATACTACCCCCGCTTCCTAGCAACTGGCCCAGAATCTCGCACATATGTGTCAATAATACACACACACACACAGAGCTTTGTTAAGATCTGTTTCAGCTTCTAGAAGTCATAAAACAATAAAACACTTCCACCTTTCCTATAGGAGTTAATAAACCATTCTCTGGCACAGACATTTCATCTCTGACTGCAATCAGAACTGTAAGATGCAATCTTTATGGCCTAAATTCATACTATTTTTCAAATTTAGTATGAGCTAAGCTTAACCTATTCTCTTCCAGCATCCTCTGTTACAATATTAATTTCAATAGTTATAATACAGTCTGACATACAAGTGCATTCCTTTTTCTGTTCAGCAGAACACACTGTTGGTACATTTTTAACACAATCAGCATTAAAAATACATTTTTCAACACAAGCATCTGAACAAATCAGTTTGACACATATGTGCGATTTGATATACAAATGACATCTAATTCTTTACAAAATTCCACCTAGCTATGTTGGCATATGTTACACATCCACTGCCCTACTTCTCCTGGCATAGCTGGCAACACCTCATATCATCACAGCTGGTATAACCCTTTTCTGAAAGTATATTACAAAGTACCTCCAATGCAGCTAATAAAGCACCATCATCTGAAACAAACCATTTGGCCTTTAACTAAACTTTTTTTTCTGTTTAAATGTGTGACAACTATAAAAATGCAGGTAACAATTAGTAAAAGTGGGTTTCCAATAAATATTTGATTTAAATTTATATAACTCAGGATCTTTAGTAATTAAATCATCCAAATAATTAATGCCGACATCTGAAACATTATGGGTAAATTTTAAAAAATCAGTAGTAGATGTAATATATATATATATATATATATATATATACATATATATATATATATATATATATATATATATATATATGTATATATATATATATAGATATATATATATATATATATATATATATATATATATACATATATACATATATATATATATATATATATATATGTATACAGCCATCCATCCTCAACCCCTTTTCCCATTTTTTTTTCACATGGAGTTGTGGTGTCATTTCAGCAGTGACAATCATCTCGAGCCAAGGTTTACACCACCGGGTGGCAAGCCCTGATGCAGTAATTAATTTGTTCCACTCCGTCACACACACATTCTCACCTATGGCTAGTTTAGAGTGTCCAGTCCACTTACTGCATATCTTTATCGTGTGGGAGGAAACCGGAGCACTAGGTGGAAACCCATGTGACCACAGGGAGGACATGCAGACTACGCACAGAATAACATATATATATATATAATATATATATATATATATATATATATATATATATATATATATATATATACTATAAATTTATCCAATTTTTTTAAATCATCCTTCCAAATAATAAATATTTCACCTAACAATATAAAAAAGTAACAATATAATGTGGTGAAAAGATTTAAAAGCAAACTTTTGCTCCCAGTACCACATAGCATCAGCGTATAGGTCGGCACTAGCAGTGCCTGTAGCCACCCCACTCACTTGTTTGAAATACTCTCCCACAAAATAGATAAAGTTGTTCATTAGAATTATTTCCATAAATGCTACAATTGTATTAACCCCTGTCTTGGATAAATTATCATTTCCATAAATGCTACAATTGTATTAACCTCTCTCTTGGATAAATGATCACAACTGCAAAGAGTTTCATTGAACCAAGTTAGACCAATATCATGTGGTATACCAAGAAAATAAATCAACAACCTCCACTGCAACTGAAAACCAATCAGGATGAAAAAAATCTGTTTTGATTTGTCCTAAAATAATCCAAAGAACCCTAAGGATATAAAGGTATTTAAACCTAATTTTTTTCATTTTTCTGTCTACATAAAGCACCAGTAGATGGGTTCAATCCACTAGCTAAAACATAGGAACGGAGGATCACTTACATCCTTATCAACCTTATTGATACCAAACGGGTTTTGAATAATTGGATATTCAACATATAAAAACTTGTAAAGTTTATAATCAGTACCCACTTGGCTTAATAAATCATGCAGAAATAAACCAGTTTTACTGTGCACTACATTAATTGCATTCCTAGAAATTCAGAAATATTGTAAGTCATTATTTAAAAGATTAAACATCCTGCTATAGCAATCAGTCACGTTTATTAACACCATACCCCTGCTGTTATCAGGCTTCATGATCCTAATACTAATATTATTACTTAATTCATTCAATAGTCTAGCTTAATCTTCTGATAAATTATAAGATCTGAACCTGATAGATTGTGAAAGAAGTTGGCTCAAATCATTAATACAATTTTTTTTCTAAAAGAAACAACAAGGGATTTAGTGGAGGGTTAGTAGAATTATCACTTGAAGAAAATACCAGGGTCAAATTTAACTTTCAGACATACAATTTAAAGTTAATAATTAATTCATCAATGTCAGTGTGACCCCTGCGAACAAAAGTGAAAAGTTTAATAAATAAATCAAAATATCTCTGGTCATTAATTAAATTACTATAATTAAAAAGTGTAAAACCTTTATGCATAGTTAACACACCTGTATCAAGATCCTGAAGAACAAAAACATCAGAAATATTATAAATATTTAAACAGGTAAAGACAACGAATAATTTTGATTAACAATAAATTCTAGAGAACTGGGAATAAAAAGTGAAATAGAACTAACTAGTTCCACCTCCTCCCCCTTCTTTTCCTCTTGTCTGGGTGGAATAATCCTTGTAATTGGTAGTCTCTTGGTTTTCCACTCGGTTACATTGAGCTCAGATCTCCTTAGTGTTTGGGGTTGGGGAGACTCTAAAAAACATCTTTAGCAGTATTCTCTACAACAGTTACACCACAATTATTATCCAGTGGATAATGAAAATGAGAACTGCATTTAGGCAAGGGATAAGCCAAATTATGAATATAATTATGCTCATCTTCATGAATTTTCTTTGATTTCCTCTCTTTGTTAATGTTAACATATGTGTACACTCTAATGAAAACATCATTATAACATTTACTTTTACAATCAAATAATAAATCTTGCTTGTGGGATTCACTAAGGCCATGCAGTTCATCCATAAACCTATACAACCTTCACGAGAGTGTTGCATACTTTAACAATACATTCCTAAATATACTTGACTCTCATGCACCTAACCGATCCATCCGAGCCAAAGTCAGGACTGCACCTTGGCTAACCAAGGATACCAAAACCAAAATTAGGCTTAGAGACCAGGCCTGGGTGAAGTGGCATACCACCAATGAACCCCTAGATCGCATCAAATTTCAGCAGCTCAGAAACTCTACAAAAACAGATACTACCTGAGACAAAAAGAATTATTTCTGTCATCTCCAGGACAAACACCAAAATAACCCAAAGAAGTTTTGGGCAGGCTTCAATAACCTCCTTTATTCGGGGAAATCAACTACCCCTACCCCTGAAAAACTTATAGGTAAAGATCCTGAAGTTATAGCTAACTCGTTCAACTCTTTTTTCACTGAGACCGTTCAGGCACTAGCCAGTCAGTTACCTACTTCTTCCACCTCCTCAACCAGTCCCTCTGGCAAAAATCTACCTGCCTTTAGTCTTCAACCAATATCCACCTCCTATATTAGAACTTTATTAAAGAAACTCAAACCATCCACCTTATCGGCTGATCGTCTCCCAGCTGAATACCTACAAATAGCATCTGATGTAATAGCATATCCCATCTCAATCCTGATCAATAGAACTATTACTGAGGCCACCATCCCCTCAATCTGGAAAATATCATACGTCATCCCACTCCACAAGGGAGGCGCTCTACGGAAACATCATATTATAGACCAATAGCAATATTGTCGCCTATAGCAAAAATTATGGAAAGGTGTGCTCATAAGCAACTCCTACACCACCTCACCCTAAACAATCTCCTGTCTAAAACTCAGCATGGGTTTCGACCCCATCATAGTACTACCACTGCCCTCCTTTCCTTTGTTGATTCAGTAAATAACAATCGAAACAACAAATTAATAACCTCTGCCCTCTGCTTTCTTGACTTGTCAAAAGCCTTTGACATGGTCAATCACCAGCTATTGCTCCACACCCTTAAATCCCTTCACCTCAATAACCTAGCCCTACGCTGGTTTAATGCTTACCTTTCTGGTAGACAACAAGCAGTCCAGTGGCAAAACAAACTATCACACCTGCTACCAAATTCCATAGGAGTTCCCCAAGGCTCTATACTTGGTCCCCTGCTTTTCCCCATATTCATAAACGACCTCCACTCTGTCATCCCTAAAGCCACCTGCATTCAATATGCAGATGACTCCACCCTGATTTGTTCTGATATCTCTCTCCATAATCTTCAAGTTGTCACCCAACACTGCTTTGCGGCAGTTGAAAAATGGTTTTCCGAACGGAAACTTATTCTAAATCCCATCAAAACTAAGCTACTTCTAATCTTCCTAACCTCTGGAATCCCCTTAGGCCAATACCCACCACACTCTAATAATGCGGTCTTTCACGTTCAATCCATCAATGGCACCATTATTGAGCCTGTCACCAACACCAAACTACTAGGTGTTACTATTGATCACAAGCTCAAATTTGATGTTCACATTAGTCATACTATTAAAATAGTAAACAAGAAACTAGGATCCATGTACAGAATTAAAAACTTTCTAACTCCTTATACCAAACTAACTATAGCACGATCACACCTTCTTTCCACCCTACTGTATGCCTCCCCGGTCCTATCCTTCCTTAATAAAAATGAGCTCAACAAGCTCTCAGTTGCTTATAACCACATTGCTAAATTTGTTACTGGATCACCCTACCGTACTCATCACTGCGTCAACCTAAAGAAACTTGAATGGTTAGAACTACCTAACCTACTTAAATTCAACCAACTTACGGAAGCATTTAAAATAATTAAGGAACCCGAAAAAAAACCCTCTCTGAACAAACTCCTGACCCCGTACTCCAACCTTAATAGCCTCCGGCCGTCTAATAGTGTCTTGGTACAAACCATGAAATCCAATAACTCAGGTGGTGATGCTCTCTATGCCAACTCTATTGGAAAGTTCTGGAACTCCCTTCCCAATAACCTAAGACTAACAACTTTGCTCAGCCATTTTAAAACTAGTTTCAAGTCATTTCTTAAGGCACACTGGCTATGCCCTTGTGACAAACCTGACTAACCTTATAAGCTGCCTACCATATATACACTATCATCTAAAAGGACTCTTCACCTCAAAACTTCTCTTTATCCCTTTTAAACCTATTCCCATATCAACCTATTCCTCTTAGACTGACCCCTCCGTATAACCATAGAATCAATCTGGAAAGTAGATTTACCCTTCTCCCTCGTGATTAAAGCCCAAACCTCTTTACTTCTTAACTTTCTGTATTTCCTGGTATTTACTCATCATTTACTTGTGGAATTTAATAGAATGTATTTTTAACTAGTCTCTCTGTATTTTGTATACTTCGAATGTTACTTATGTTTAGTTTATCTATTGTTGTTCCTTTCAAATGTGGAGCTTTTCTCCCCGGGTCTCTGCTGAAAAGGGATATGTATCCAGTCAGACTAACCCGGTAAACAAATGTAAAATAAAAATAAAATAAAATAAAAATACAAATGTATGTATTAGAACATGTGATTTTTTTATTCATTATTGAAATGTTAACTTAATTGTATACCCCAGTACTGATGAAGTCCTAAAGTAATAGGATGAAAGCACTTCAATGGGACAATAAACTTGTATTTCTCAATCAGTTCTGTGGTTTGGCCTGCCAACCATGGTTTATTGGTTTAAGTTAGCATTTACCAGCATGGTAGTTCATACTTGTGATCAGACATATTATAACATGAACAGTTCAACATGTTATTAAATTAATCCTCAGATACTAAATATTAATAAAACAGATTTAATGGAAATTAAAGTAGTTGTCCAAAATCTAATTAAAACTTTGTATAAACAATAACATAAACAATTAAACATCTAGTACTAAGTATAAATTATATGTTAATATAAAATTTAACAACTGTTGGATAATACATTAATATTTAAGATTATTTTCTTTTGTGGGTCATCTGACACTCTTTTTCTTTTAGTGTTAAATGTTTCTAAAGCATTTGATAATGCTTTTAATAATAGATCATTTTTCTAATCTATTTAATATTACACATGGTTTATATTTAATTGCTTCTGCTTTAATTTAATTTAATACATTAAGCTGTAAATCCATATTTGTTAAATCTGAGATTAAACTGAGGTGTTCTTTATTCCCAGTTTACCTTTTTAATTTGGAACATTTATTTATTTGTTACATTCTGAGCTGGTTCATTTGCAGGCTTTAGAAACACAACAATAGTCACTTCCTTTTAAGTATGGCACTAGGATTTTATATAATTTTCTAAGCATATGATAGGTACCGTGTTATGCTTACTGTAAGTACAAGAATTTGTAACAACTGTTAGAAAAGACAGAAAAATGCAGCATGTTACGATGGTGCACGTAAATGAAGAAGATTCATTAGGCCACTTTGGAAATGCTGCTGTTCTTTGTTGGTATGTTACACTAATTGATACATTATTATACCTTGACTACGTATATGGGCATGTTGTACAAAGTGAAGCACTGGTCATTTACAAGCTGCTACTAGGCCTATCCTAAGTGAGATAACAGATACATAGCAGCTGTCTAGATGGGAAGTCATCAGATGAGTGGGGGGCTACATGAGATTTGATAGGAAACAGTACAAAGTACTCTGGATGAAAGAAGGGCTTTGAGACTGCCTCTGAAGAGTGTCATCAGACAAGAGTGAGTGGGGCTTTTAGACCATCTCTGAGATTCATGATGAGAGGGAGAGACCATATAAATTGCATCTGGTATTTTTGAGAAGAGTGACATGGGCATTCAGGCTACCTCAAAGACAGACTGGGACTTGTTTACATAAATGTGGACTGCTGTCTCTTTTAAACATGACTGAATTTCTAACTGCTAAGGTTAAAATGTGCCAAGGTTTTAAGTTAAAACCAAACAGCTTTGAGTTCTGAAAAATGAAATCTCAGAATCTCTACTTTGACTTTTTGCAAACCACAAGAAAAGTTGTTACAACAAATATATACACCATGATAACAGCTCTCAGCTGGCATTATCAACATGGCAACGTGCCAAGGAAAACTTATTTGGAAGAACTGCAAATGCAATATTTTGTCTACAAAGTTTTTTTTCAGTTTAGCATTTACCTTTAGACAAAGAACACAGTAATTATTTTATGCAGTTATCTTCTGTTGTAAAATTGATGTTACTCTTCAAAATATCTGTACGTTGCTTTGCTTTATAGTTTCCTCTAGCTGACTCAGTCCGTTTCAGACTCAGTCAGCAGAAAACAGCTTTAAGTAATGGTGCTGCACAGTGCAGATCATGCCAAGAACAGCTTGTCCCGTGTATATGCATAAGCAGTTCTTTCAGAATATCTGAGTCTGAATTGAGAAAGACAGCATTGTAAGATTTACTGATTCACTTGGTAATAAGCCATAAGTAACACAGATAAACATTACCACATAAACATACTTTAAAACTCTATATTGACACACAGTCCAGTTCCAGCTGGATCCCTGACATATTTTTACTGTGAATACATATAACAAACACACATATCTTTATTCACTCACTCACTCACTCACTCACTCACTCACTCACTCACTCACTCATTTACTTATTGATTTATTTAATTTATTTGTCTGGCCTTTTTTGTGGAGTCATGATGAGATGTATTTATATTAATCGCAATTTGACCACAACACTGAGGAAAGACTCTTACTATATGGTCTACTTGCAATGGATTTGTCAAGAGATGTAAGCTACAGTCATATATAATAAAGTCAATGACATTAATAATATCTGTGAACTCATACTCATTTAGCTGACATGACGTAAAGGCAAGAAAAGAGCTGGAATGGACAAATATGTACAGGGGCAAATCCTGACAAAAAATTTGCTTTCAGCTTAACAAGTTTGCAATAATTTAATTGATAGTCATCTCTAATCACAGTACCATAGAATCCCATTTATCTGACCTTCAGTTATCCGACAGTCCATTTTATCTGACAGAAAGTGAATGCCGCTGAGTGCATGTGCATGTGGTTGAAAAAATTATATTCAGTGAGGCAGCTTATTATTTGTTGTGAGAAATTATTGGCAGTCAGAGCTAGTCAATAATTTTAGAGCAAAGATTCATTGCCTCATTGACAAAGAAGGATTATCAGGTTAGCCGTTATACAATTGCAATGAAACAGGCCTAAATTATAAAATGCTTCCTTCTGTAACTCTTGCTTCTCAGACTGATGTGTCAGTGCCTGGTTATAAACAAAGCAAGGAGAAAGTTACTATACTGGCTTGCAGTAATGCTATGGGTAGCCACAAAATGAAGCTTGTTTTGATTGGAAAAGCAAAAAACCATGAGCAATTAAGAACCTATACCTGAATGCTCTACCAGTTTGCTATAGAAATAAAAAAAAAAACTGCATGGATGAATGCAGAAATTTTTTTAAATTGTTTTTTCGAAGAGTTTGTTCTGTGTGTGGAAAAGCATTTAAAATCTGGCAATTTGCAAGGAAATCGATCCTCGTCTCACCCTGATGAGTCTGAACTACATAGTGGGGACATAAGGACAATTTTTCTTCCACCCAATGTCAGCTTTTTATGTCAACAATTATTAGAAAAAAGGTACTGGACCATGAACTGGGAACTTTAATAAAGTTTTAATAAAACAAAATCAAGTAACTGCAAGTAACAGTAAAGCTCTAGTGCATAGAAAAACACACTTTCACCTTATACAGGCTTCTTCAGGCAATATCTCTTAAAAATCACATCAGTTTAAATAAGAAAGGGTAGAAGAATTAACCAATCAATATGTTTAAATGGCACATTTGTTATGATCTCCCTACTGATATCATATAAATGTAGACTAATTATTTATTTTAGTCTCTGTTAGTCTTGTCTATATAATAAGCTCAACATGTACAACAGGTTGCTATATAAACCAAGTTGTGGGTATTACAATTTCCATAAATCCACAAATAAAAACGTTCATTTAATACTGGATGAATTATGAATTTGTCTGTGAGGATGGAGCTACAATGATCACAGCTGTTAACATTTAAATATACCTTGTTTGCTACTTGTAAAAATATATTTGGCTGGTTGGCTGTTCTCTATAACAACATATTTTTGAGATTAGCTGCTGTCTTATAAGCAAATCTAGATGTTCCTTAACTTAGGGATGTCAGTAAGGATGGGACAAAATCTTTTGATTATATTTTTTATATAGGGTGTGTCACTATGGGTCTATATTAGAACACCAAAAAGACTAAATGTCGAACAGCTTAAAACTCAAATGCCGTTCATTGAGGTGTTTTTTGTGAGATTGCGGTACAGTGAAGATCGGAAAATTTGCCCTTTCCTCACTGTAGTGCGATCTCAGAGTTGGTATATATAATTAGCTGGGGGATTTCGAAGAACAGCATTTTCGAGTTTTAAGCCATTCAACAATTGGTCTTTTCGTGTTCTAATATAGACCCTGTCACTATTATATGTAAATGTTTAGCTGTAAGTGTTTTCTTTGTTATATAGCTTTTCATGCTTAGGTGCATATAACAGGGGCTTAGCTTCAGTGTCTGTTTCGCTAATAACCTCAATTTTATGTTCTTCTATCTCTGAGGCCTTATAGCCTCAATGCTTAAATTCATTAGCTGTAACTTGTAATTGAGTAACCATCTGTAAGTCATTAATATTCAATTTAGCTACACTCATTAGTTGATTCCTAGTTACGTTTTTGTATATGTGTGGAGAGTACATGCTTGTTCTATATAGGTACGTATTTGTTCTTATGGGTTTCCGATACACTGTGGTGTCAAGACTAACTGTACTACTTTTCCTAATGGAAATATCTAGAAAGTTAATTTCAGAACATGAAATTTCACTTTTAAAGCACACACACTCTGAGGTACTAGTAGCAAAAGTTAAAAACTCATGAAAATCTAATGTACTTCCTTTCCGAATTAAAAATAAATCATCCACAAAACTTTTATACAAATCTATTCTACTAACATAGGGATTTGAGGCATTTAAAATATTATTCCTTTTCCAGTGAAACATAACGATATTAGCATATGCGTTGGTTATGGACATTCCCATAGCCATACCTTTCATCTGTTTGTATAATTATCTTTAAAAAAATAAACACATTGTTATTTAAAACTAAATATAACAACTCACATATAATTTCAATGTTTGCCCTTGTAAACTCTGAAAATTCATTAAGAAGATGCTTAACATATTCAATTCCTACATTGTGAGGTATTACTGTAAATAATGAGTCCACATCCATTGTTGCCAAACAAAAATCCTCTTGGACATTGGGCTTTGACCAATCTGATAGTTGAGGAATGAAATCTGCAGTGTCCATAATTATAGTGTCTGCCTTACTCAAGTGTTTTTGAATTCATAGTCTAAGTATTTGGATAGTGGCTTTGTGACCATCCTCTGCCAGAAACAATTGGTTGCATAGGTGGATGGATGATGGATTTGTATAGTTTGGGTATTCTATAAATCATTGGTGTTTTAGGTTCTTCACTGATAAGAAACTGAAAAAGTTCATTCTCAATTTGTAATTCTGAGTGCATCTGCTGTATATTCAGAATTACACGTTTAATAATCCCTTTTACTTGCTTTCCATTTATGAGAACATAATCTGCTGTGTTTAATAAATTAAACATTGAGTCGACATAAAATTTGGTGTCCATAACTACGATACCTCCACCTTTGTCTATATGTTTAATAACAATGTTGTTATTATCAACCAATTGCTTAAGTGCTCATTTCTCCTCTAAATGTAAGTTATGATATTTAGAATGTTTAGTCAAAGATCCATCGTGAACAGACCTATAAATCTCTTGCTCAACCACTTTTTCAAAAGCCAATATCGTAAGATTACTAACTGGCACAAACATACTAGTCTGTTTTAAAGAATTAGAGGTATAGCTACTATTGCCAAAAATTAATTTAAGGTTAAGCATACGTGTAAACTGTTTGAGCTCAATAATTGTTTGTGAAACATTAATTTTTTGTGAAGGTATGAAGGTAAGACCTTTTGATAATACTGATAATTCTTCCTTTTTTAAAACCTAAGATGAAAGATTAAAAACAGTGTTTTCCATGTCTGTCAAGTCCTGGATTGACTCTGTGTTACTGGGTGCTTTGATATTTTCTTCAATGGAGCCTTGTTGAAGTATTTGTTCTTGGCCCTTAGTTCCGACATATGTCAACCAATGGAGCAGAGTTTATTACAGCGCCTAAAAAAATACCGTCGTAAGCTTCTTACGGCACTTATAGAGGTAATCGATCAGGGCAATGGGCTACTAGAAAAACTTTGAAAAATTGATTTAAAAGATGTGATTTATTGGATTGCTTAATTGTGGGAAGAAGTGGAACCACAAACCATTGTAAGGTCATGAAGGAAGTTGCTTTCTGAACATGAAAGCTCAACAGCTGATACTGAAGTCATTCAGGAACACAATAAAAAATGTATTTAATTGGTACAACAAGTTCCAGGATGTCAAAATGTGAACAATAATCACATATAAGAATGAATAAACAAAGATGAACGATATCAACTGACTGACAAAGATATATTAATGCTTGTAAATGGGAATGAGGATGATGCCACTGAAGAGAGTGACAGTGAGGACAGAACAGAGAAAATCAGTCACTCTTATAGATTAAAATAAATTGAAGCAACCCTAAGGTATGTGGAACAGCAATCTGAGGCAACCAGTACTGATGTCTTGTTACTTCTGCATTGGCGTGACCTAGCAGCAACTAAGAGATGTGATTCTATAAAACAAATCACGATAACCAGTTTTTTTAACTAAGTAACTTACATCTAGAGTAAGTATTATGTTTCAATAAATATAGTACAGTACTGTAAAATGTTGCTTTTTTGTTTCCTTGAAAGAGTGTACAGTACAGTATTTTAAGAGAGTTTCTTGTTGAAAGAGTGTACAGTACAGTACTTGAATTTAAACAGTGCTTTTTGTTGAAAGAGTGTACAGTACAGTACATATTTAAATGTTTTTGTTGAGTGTACAGTACAGTTGGAGTGTTTTTCTTTTGTTGAAAGAGTGTATTTACAGAATGTATGTTACACAGTCATTTTTCAGATTGTATTCTAATTAAACTTGGGTGGTTCCAGGTTATATGGCATTCACAGTTATCTAACTATCCCTCGGTCCCATTTAGGTTGAATAAACATGACTCCACTGTATTTTATAGACATACTTAAAGAACTACAAACTGTTTAGTAAGGGAAACATTTCCCCCTCTGCATCAACAGAGGGATTTAACCTCCACACCCCATGGCCTATTTCAAATGACACCTGTATATTTTATCTGATGTGAAATTAGTTTACTGTACCTGTTGACATTTAATTTCTTCAGTATTCATAGACTGTTATAATTAGTTTTTTGTTCTGTTACTTTGAGAATTGACCCAATTTCTTTGCAGCACTATGCCATTGTTATTGAATGATTGGGAAGTGGTTTGGTTAATTATGTTTTGCTTCAGTTTTAATAAAATTGACATATTCTTAGCTGGTGTGGAGTCTCTGTTTACAATGGTTATGCGAGGATGGAGAATATATCTACAGCACAGCACTTTTGGATTGTTGGAGCAACACTAGTATTGCTGAATAGAAAGAGCAACATCTGACAGATTTGTAAGTGTCTCTTATAAAAACATGCTGCCAGCTGCAAGCAGTCAAACCACAAATGGTGTGTTCATTTAAAAGCATGCTGCTAGATTGAGGATGTAAGTGATGTAGCAAAGGTTAACAATGGCACTGCTGTGGTGCAAGGATATAAAATGCTGTTACCTTGAGGAATGGAGATGAATATGCCACAAGTGCGGGAAAGAGAGGATGCTAATAGTGGAAATGACTGATGGCTTGGAGGTGAAAGAGAAGGGAGTAGTTGAGGTAGTAGCTGCAAAATACAGAGTGCGCTATGATGTTTGCAAAGGTTGAATAAGACTAAGGAACCTGAATAATTTAAAAGAGCTGATGAGTTATCTGTTGTGGAGGCCCAAATGAAAATGGATGAAGGGTCTGAAAATTTGATAAAACACACAAAAGATGAGTGTATGATGAGAGTGAAGGGTTTAGCAGCCACCCCGCTAATCAAAAGCACAGAGGAAATTGGCTAGGCTTAAAATAGCCTGAAGAAGCAGCTAGCCTAGTACTTACATATGAACCTTCTTAACTAATACTCTTCCAGAACTGCAGTATCTACTAGATTACCACAGTAAATGGCAGTTGTGTTTTAAGAGGAGGATCCCTGGTGTTTAGGATTTAGCACTGTCCATCACAGCCAGAGTTCAGTTCCAAGTCAAGGAATTTTAATAGTATTTTTTAGGATTGGTCCCAGGGTCATTAGCATATTAATCACTTAGGAACCTTATGACAATTGGTTCTGATGCAGAGTATAATCAATTTAATGTTGAAAGTCACAATGGATATGGCTTTAGCAAGATATCTGTGATAATTTGTTTAAAAACTGCTTTCAAATTGGATACAGAAAATATCAAAGTGACTTTAGGGATTTTTGCTTTCGGTTTTTGTTATAGGAAAGGGTTTATAATTTTTCTACATGCATTAACTAAAACAAATTGGAAAGAGTGTTAAAATGGAAAATAACTTCATTCACAAGTATTATAAAAAGGGCAATTAAGGTGTGGACTAAGTGCTATTACGTTTTGGTCTGCAACAGTGGCATGCCTGCTCTTTCCTCCAGTAAAATGTGAGATATCATGGATGTCCAGACAAGAGTTTTAAAGGCTAAGGTTAAGTTAAAATTTGGAAGTAGAAAGGTGGGATTTAGAAAGTCTTACTCTAAGCTATTTAGTTCATTCACTCATTTGTTCTCCAACAAACACTTTATTGAATTCAAGATCAGAGATGAGTTAGAGCCTATCCTAACATTCATTAGAAGCAGGGTACAAAATCTAGTATTGGACAAAACAGCAATTTAGTGGAGAATGCAAACACATATATATGCACACACTCATTGACTGACTCACTCACTCACTCACTCATTCACATATAGCATGACTTTGATTGATGACTGGTTTGAAACAGCTTTCAGGATGTGGATGAAAACCAGAGCTTCCATCACATGAAAACTTGCAGATTCTACACATACAACAAACTAAACTGGAAAGCATGCAGTATGAGGCAGGAGTGCTAATCACAATACTACTGCACTATTCACTGCTCAAAGCTACTCTGATTCCTACATACAAATCAGCCTTACACTGGAGTACTTTACAGTGAGGGTTTCTGTATCCCTCCACAGATTTCTAACATTTACCTATATTTTAAGGTGAAATAAGGATACTATTTTCTGCCCGGGAGATTCCAGTGTATATTTCAAGTGTGGGGTAAAGGAGTAGGTATCTCGACATGATATGCAAATTTATGTGTGACATATTGGAAGTCTGAACATGCAGCAGAGAAATAAAGGAGTAATTTCAAATGTAATCCATGTGAAGAAGAAGAATGTTGATTTGGATCAAAAAATAAATAAGGGAGAAAGAAGAAAGGATAAAATCTAGGCAAGACAATGAAATGCATGATGGGCCCAAGTCTACCAGAGGGTAGGATATGGGAAAGAAGAGAGGAGAAATGGAATGGTAAGGAATGATTCCATAATGAAATTAGGAAGACTGTTTGTTAATGAAGAAATGAGTATGGGAACTGTTGTAGAGAGTCATTACAGATTCATGGTGTTAAAAGAGCTTACAGTACATTCAGTTGACAACTAAGGGGTTGATTTTAGCTCCTGTATCCCATTTCCTTGATGTTTCTTTACCCCAGCAGTATTTAATATTAAATGAGGCTCATTTATTCAGAACTTCCTTGTGCCTGACATGGACATATGTGACTGTAAGACTTGAATTGTTTCTAAAACCATCTGGACTACAAAACTTCCAGGGTTTGTGGTCTGCACTCTTGTGGGAGGAGAGGCTGGACTCTGCCCTTCTGAGCTGGGAATTTCTGGTTAAAGGCATATAGTGCCTGCATATTTGAACTGCGTATTACTGAAATTGGTACACCTTGTTTGCTGTAGCATAGACTAGATCCAGGCCTGCTGAATCTAGCTTTGTTTGTATAACTTGAGCACTAATCCAGGCATTCTTTAAAGTATTCAGTTGTATTTATTACTGCTTGGTAGTAACTTGATTAAAGTGTGGCTATCATTCTAAGTCTTTTGGATTAAGCACTTGGGCTTCAGACCAGTTGTTTTACATTAGGAAGGTTTGTGGCCTGCACTGTGGTGGCAGGACAGATAGCTTACATCCTTCTAAGTTGGGAACTGTTGATTGAGGGCTCAGTGTCTGTTATTCTAAAAGTGTATTAGCTCTGGTTTAAGCACTTGGGCTTCAGATCAGTTATTTTACATTAAGAAGGTTCATGGTCTGCACTCTTGTGGGAGGAGAGGCTGGACTCTGCCCTTCTGAGCTGGGAATTTCTGGTTAAATTCTTATAGTGCCTGCATATTTGAAGTGTTTCGTACTGAAATTGGTACACCTTGTTTGCTGTAGCATAAACTAGATCCAGGCCTGCTGAATCTAGCTTTGTTTGTATGCTTGTTGTTTGTTTGCTTGTTATTTCCCTGAAACGCTAATTCCACCTAAAATGTGGCTTTTCAGCGCTTCTGTGGATCCCTAGTGATATCTGCATTGCTTACTGTACTTATTTCCTTGTTTCACTTGAAAGAAAGTTACTGTTTGTCGTTTTTGCATTTAAGTTACCTGTAACACATTGCATTTAAGTTACCTGGCACTTGCTCACTAAAGCAATTATATAAGTCAGCACTAAAAAATTAAAAGCACTACACCCTCACAAACACCCCTTGAGTACCTTGTTCCCCATTGGCCCTTTGTTTCAATTATAAAGGAATTCCCAATACTATTCTAGCATGTCCAAAGGTCAGTTGTCAATCTCCTCTCTGGTCCAGCTGATGAATCTGGGAATCTTGAGGCAATGTTACAACTGCCTCATGTACACAGACAACCCTCTCCTCCTCCCAACAAATTCCAACCCATGTGAGAGATGCAACCATATAGCCATACTGGAGGCTAAGCTATCTCAACTCGGTACTGGCAAAACCAGTCAGGAGGAGAAGGAAACCACACTCACTACAATTCCAGTCTCACATAGACCTACCACGACAGCAAACCAAACACATAAACACACAAAAACATACTCAGAGGCTCTAAATAAAAATCTGCCTGAGCAGCCGAGACCTCCAAAGCAGACACCCAAGCAACCGTTACCCCAAAACAAAACATGTGCAACACATAGCTCACAAAGCCAGTGTGCCAAACAGTCACAGCCCTTAAGGCTAAACAACACACCTGATACACTTGTAATAGGTGACTCTATCATCAGGCACACTGACGTCCCGCTCACCAGGCTGAACAAGGAGAAGGTCATGGTGAGCTGCCTGTCGGGTGCTAGGATCCGCCAGATAACACAAGCACTCAGGTCACTCCAAGGCAAGTACAAATATGACTCAGTCATTGTCCATGCTGGTGTGAATGACCTGAGACGTACCTCCCTGGACTACATGAAAAGAGACATAGAGGAGCTATCTGAGCATGTAGCCCAGGCCGGTATAACCCTGACCTTGAGAAGCATCGAAACTCTCCTTAGCATGGAGAACATCGATATCTGTGCAGTAACAGAAACCTGGTTCAAGGCTCCTGAGAGCACCCCAGCACTACCAGGTTATACCTCATGCCATGCTTTTTGGCCCCAAAACTTGGACCGAACCACAAAAGGAGGGGCAGTATCAATATTCCTCAAAGATACCCACACCTCCAGGTTGGTGGCACAGCACAAAGCATCAGAGACTATCCATGTGCAACTAACAGTGGGTAAAACTGCCTTCCAGTTTATAGCCTGCTACAGACCACCTTCCCAAACCCAGGAACCCCACTCGGCCTTCCTGAGAACACTGGAAAATATGAAGGTCTCTCCAAACACCATTATATTGGGTGACTTCAACTACCCAAACATAGACTGGGAGCATTACTCTAGCTTCAACATCCTAGCCCAAAGATTCCTAGAATTTATAAACTCAAATGCTATGGAACAACTTGTTACCACTCCCACAATAGGGGAAAACATACCGGACCTGATCATCACCAACATGGGGACTCTATGCTCCAGACCAGAAGTGTATCCCTCACTGGTAAGATCAGACCATAAACTAATCTGACTGGATATTCACATCCCGACTCCACCCCCTGCCCTGAAAACCACAGTGAAAAACTTCTCTAAAGCAAATTTCACACTCCTCAAAACCGAGGTGGAATCCTTCAAAGCCTCTGGGCCTGTGGAAAATACGGCCCAGACCACAGAATCCTTTATAAACGCATTCTATGAACACCTTCAGGAATGCATGGATCATGCAATCCCAGATAAAACCAAGACCCAATCCTCCAAAGGCAAACGTCCTGTCTGGTGGACTCCAACCATAACAAACTATACAATAGAAGGAGGAAGCTACTACATGATAGAGCAAAATCCCAAAAAGGGAAGGCATCTCTGATCAGTATTAGCAAAAAACTACAGGCACTCATAAAATTGTCTAAGGCCAGCTTCGAGAGAAAAATTGCACAGGACACTAAGGATAATCACAAGGCTTTCTTTAGTTATGTTAGGAACCTGGGTGGGAATTCCCAGATATGCTAAGATATGCTAAGAATTAGTCCAAAATGACAAAAAATACACCAAACCCACAGACATTGCCAACATCCTAGCTGACAAGTTCAGTGCAAACATCTCTCCCCCCCACCAAAAGGGCAAATATCTATCCCAGCAGAGTGCTGCCCCCCTGACATCTCAGATGCTCAGGTAAGAGCTGCCCTCTCCAAAGCTAAAAACACAGCATCAATGGGACCAGACGGTGTCCCGGGCTGCGTCCTACATGAACTCCAAGAAGAACTAAACCCAAACATAAAACTACTGTTCAATCTCAGCCTTACTACAGGATATGTACCCAAAGAGTAGCGTACAGCAACAGTGGTCCCTCTCCACAAAGGTGGTGCCTCAACGGATCCTGGAAACTATTGCCCCATAAGCCTGATTAGCTTGGTCTGCAAAGCTATGGAAAGGATCATCATGGACCTCATAAATAAAGATACTGGGGACCTACAGACACTGGATCCTACCTAGTTCGGCTTTGTTAAGGGCAGATCCTGCCTCTTAAACCTGGTTGATTTCTTTGAAACAGTCACCAAGGCCATTGACGAGGGGAAGGTGGTCCACACAGCCTACCTGGACCTCGCAAAAGCCTTTGATACAATACCCCACTCGGGCATTATAGATAAGCTCACCAGCTTAAATATAAACTCCTATGTCAATAGATGGGTTGCAAACTGGCTCAAGGACAGAACCCACATGGTTAGAATTGCTGGAGCCATGTCAGACTCCAAACCAGTTACAAGTGGCGTCCCACAAGGCTCAGTCCTGGGACCACTCTTGTTTGGTATATATTTCTCAGAGGTACAGGCCAACATGGAAGGACTGTGGCTGACCAAGTCCGCAGATGACTGCAAACTGGGCGCCATAATCGACTCTCCAGCCAACACAAGCATCCTCCAAAAGGGCCTCATAGAAACAGACAACTGGTGCCAGAGCCATGGCCTCAAGCTAAACGCCAAAAAGTGTATAGTCATCTCCTTTGGCAAAAACAAAGTGCCCAAAAATTACCACATAGGTGGTAATCCATTAAGTACAGAAGAAGTAATTAGGGACCTGGGGACTTAAGTTGATAACAATCTCTCATTTGACAACCACGTGGCCAAAGTGGTTAGAAAAACATTTCATATAGCCCACCTAATCATGAAGGGATTCAAATCTAGATCAGGGGAGGTCATCGTGCCTCTTTACTCATCCCTCATAATTGAGTACAATGCCCCTTTTGGGATGTACCTTACCAGGCACCTGCAGCAACTGGAAAGACCCCAAAAGTACCTCACCAAGAGGATCAAATGGCTCAAACAGATGCCATATGCTGCCCGGCTAAAGAAACTCCAGCTCTACTCAGTGGCATACCGCCTGCTTAGAGGCGATCTGTGCCTGACATATAAAGCCATGTCCAACCCGGAATTAATGGACATGCTGCACCTCAGAAAATCCAAATCCCATCGAGCTACGCGCTCGAGAGACTTGAACCTCAGCACTGAAATAAATAGGACATACTGGAGGGACAGATTCATAACCCAGAGGCTCCCTTCACTCTGGAATAAAATCCCAGTCCAGGTTAGGCAGAGTCTCTCATTGACTCTCTTCAAGAGAAATCTTGATGAGTGGATGGGAGATCGTAGGTTTACCCTGGGTATCACTTCTGTGTCACTGTTAGACAGAGGCACAGTGTACTAACCTCGAAAAAGGGCATAGCAAAATTAATTTAAAATGGGTGGCGAAAGCCAAACACACTCTGGCTAGGCTTATAAATGCCCTAGGGCAGATAGCCTAGTATGAACCTATGAACCTATGAACCTATAAGTATATTTTTTGCACTTGTTCTAACTGTTTCAGTGATATTTAACATTTCTGTGCTGCATTTATTTATTTTGTTGAATTTAATATTATTTTACGGCCTGTGTTTTTTAAAGAAACTCAATCTGTTTGTTATTGTACTGCTCTTAGGTTGTTTTAACAGTATTCTGCAAAAGATTCTGAGTTTGCCAAAGTTCTCCTGAGTCTGCCAAAATATTTCTAAGTTTTGCAAAGTTTTTGTGTGTTGTGAACATTTCTCAGGGTTAGTGAACTTATTTCCAAGGATTCCTAATATTGCAGAAATTTCTACTTCTGTTTTAAAGCATTTGTTACAGCACTTGAGCTCAAAGCCAGTTTGCTTTACATTGGGAGGGTTCTTTTGCACTCTGGTGTGAGCAGAGACATAAATTCAATCCATCCAAGGTGGTAACTACTGGCTGATAGCTTATTGTGTTTTTATCTGATTGACATGAGGGTTTAACTTTATGAATGCATTTCATCCTGCTGGTATCTCTGGTTTAAAATCCTCTATAGGAAATGCTGTCCATAGTCTCCCACTGTTCACAGCTGCTTGAAGAGCTGCCAGTTTGTTCAGATTGTGGTACCACTGCAGCTCATTTAAGAGTATACTACTAAACAATCTCACTTTGACCTTTGACTCTCCCTTATTCTTTAATTGTCTTACATGACATATGCTAGATTCAGACCTGCTGAATCTAGACTGTTTGGTATCAATGTGCTTTTAAACCAGCCATCTTACATTAAGAAGGCCTCCCTGCACCCTTCTAGCAGACGTGTGTAGCTCAGGAACCATCGGAGTTGGGGACTGCTGGAGAAAGGCTAAGTTTAGAGCTTTCCCACTGGTAGTTGTGTTAGAACTGTTCAAGTTTGCATGTATATAAACCTTATGTTTGCATGGGTTTGCTCTGAGTTTACCGGAGCTGCTCAATGTTTGGAAACATTAGCCAGAGGTCTGGAGTGCATCTGTACTCAAATCCAAGGCATCCACTAAAAAAAAATGAAAAATAAGTATATTTTAAGCGAGCACTGCACCTTGTTAGCTGTTTTTAATTGAATTACAGCTTCATTTTTGCTGTTTGCAACTAATTCCAGCTAGCCCACTTCCTTCCAAAATACCAGATTCAGAAAAATCCTACTACAATGGATAAGCAGTTTCCCATATTTTCTCTTGCCAGCTTGATTGATATGGGCATCTTGAGACAATGTAGCTATTGATTCATGTATACTAACAACCATTTACTCCTAAAGCAAACTAATACTCTATGTGAGAGTTGCAAATACACTGTAGAAATGGAGTCAATTCTCTCATGTAAAAACTAGACATTAAACAGGTTGTCAGCACACACATTTCACCTTTCATGCAAACCTCACCTCTCACACAAAATAAGGTCATGACACATAAACCCACATACACGGAGGTACTCACTAAAAGACTCCCAAAAGAACAGAGACCTCCCAAACACACATCACCTGTCACTCACCACTAAGCATAAAGAAACCACTACAAATATTACACACACATCTGTGTCTCAACAAATAAGCCCCTAAGTCAAAACACATCAAATGCCTGGGTCATAGGCGACTCCATAGTGAGACACACAGATGCCCCCCTCACCAGACTGGACAAGAAGAAAGTCACAGTCAGTTGCCTATCAGGTGCCAGGATCAGATAAATCACACATGCACTCAAGTCACTCAACAACAAGTACTGTTATGACTCTATCATAGTCCATGTTGGAATGAATGGCTTGAGACATACCTCTCTGGACTATATGAAGAGAGACATGGCAGAACTCTCTGATTATGTGTCCCAGATAGGTATGTCCCTAACCTTAAGCAGTATCCTACCCTCACCCAGGATGATGCAATAATATAAACAAAAAATTACTGGCTTCAACAATTGGATCAGCTTCTGATGTCAGTCCAGGGGGATCCAGTATCTGCCATCCTAGGAGGATATGGTAGACAGACCTCGCTGCTTTGCTAGAGATGGTCTGCACCTGCCCACCCTAGGCTTTTGGGTACTGGCAATGGCCCTTGCCATCCCCATAGAGCCTTTTTTAGGCAATGTCAAAACAACACATTTTCCAACGTAGCAAAATCTCATCAAGACAAACTTAGGGTCATGCTGCTTAATGCTAGGAATTTAAACATAAAACTGTACTCCATGGAAATACTCCTAACCTTAGACAATGCTGACATCTGTGCAATTACCAAGATATGGTTCAAGGCTGCTGAGAGCACCCCAGCCATGCAAAGTTACAATGCCTTCCATATGTAACATAGGGAACTATTTGCTTTGCTTTTGGAGCTTTTCTCCCCGGGCCTCCACTGAAAATGGGTACGTTCTGGCCCAGTGGACTTCCCCGGTAATCAAACTGGAAATAAATAAATAAAATAAATAAATAAATAAATAAATATGTTTAGACCTCAAAATGAATGTGAAGGAACCAAAGATGAAGATGTATCCATCTTCACTAAAACCAAATACATTTCTAGACTGGTCAAACAGCATGGATCTATTGAACTACTCCATGTCCGATTAACTATTGGGAAAGTACCATACAACATCATTGCTAGCTATAGATCCCCCACCATGAACCAGGATAAGCACACCGTCTACCCCAATTTACTGGAATCCCTCACCATACAGCCCATCACCTTAGTCATGGGAGATTTCAACTATCCTTCCATAGACTTGGGGACATAAATGAGCAAACACATGCTTGCCCAGTGGTTCCTGGACTTTGTTAACACAAACGCTCTGGAACAGATAGTCTGCACCCCCACTAGGGGCTCTAATGTTCTGTACATAGTACTTACCAACAGGGGGGTGTCACTGTACTTCCCCATATGTGATGCCATCCCTGGTTAGGACAGACTACAAATCAGTCTTATTTGAAGTAACTGTTGAAACTGACACCCTCACAGAAACAAAAATTATAAAAAACTTTACCAAAGCTAACTACAGCCTACTAAGCCATGGTATAAAAAGCTTCATACCACCCACAATCACAGACATCAATGATCACTATGCAGAAGTGTACCCAAATGCCCTATACAAACATTTAAGTGACTGCATAAAATCCGCTGTACCTGACCAGAGCAAAACCAGGTCTTCCTGTAAAAACAAACCACTGTGATGGTCTTCAAGTATAAACAGATTATATAACAAGAGGAAGAAACTATCGTCCAAAAGCAAGAGGGATATCACTCTGCAGTGGAAAAGTTCCCTCATAAGCCTAAACAAGAAAATCAGAAATCTTAATCTTGTAAAGTATTCTAAAGCAAATTATGAAACTAAAATCACATCCCTAGCCAAGGCTAATCATAGGTCATTATTTAACTACATCAGAAGTCTAACAGGGAATGCCCAGCTATGTGGCAAACTGGTTGTAGATGGGATCACTCATACTACACCTGGAAGATATATCCAACCTGCTAGATGACAGATTCAGCATAAATCTCACCCCCCCCCCCCCATCCCCACCTACCATATCGCAAAGCATAACTGACTCCAGCCTTGTCTAGTATCTCCAGAGAACAGGTCATCTCTGCACTGGCCAAGGCCAAAAACCACAGCCTCAGTGGGACCAGATAATATCCAAGGATGTTTACTAAACAATCTAAAATAAGACATAGCGAACCCACTTGGTGTTCTCTTTAATCAATGCTTGAAAACTGGTTATGTTCCTGCAGAATGGAGAACAGCAGCAGTAATTCCCCTGTACAAAGGGAGGTCATCAACTGACCCTGGGAACCAAAAACCCATGAGGCTAACGGACTCAAAAATGGACAGTATACCAGTAAGAAATCTAGATGGTATTGATTGCAGCGTTAACAGTAGTAATGCAAACATTGTCATAAATTTGTCTAATTGTGAGTTATCAGAAGAACAATATACAGTGTTAAACCTAGGTTTGAAATTCATACCAACAATAATTCCTAGATACTACATTTTAAAGCAAGACATTTTTCGCTTGGTACGTAAATTGCATTTAAAAATATATTATGCAGATGGGTCAAATTTTTGTGAACCTAATTTTGATTACCAAGCATCAGATGAAAGCTTTTATTCATGTTGTGAAGAGATGGATGAAGTTTATGGACCTGTAATAAAAAATGCATATTGTGCAATAGAGACAACTTGTATTCCTAAAGAAAGTAAGTTTATTCCCCCTTTCCAAAATGAAAATGTTTCGCATTTTAGCTCGATGGTTGATTTTGGTTTTGAAAATATTTGCAGAGATGTGATGAATAATAAGAAAAATGTGAGGTATAATTTAACATACAAAGAATGGAAATCTTTGCAAGATCTGAAGAATAGAAAAGACCTAGTTGTTAAACCTGCCGACAAGGGCAATAGGACTGTAATAATGAATGCACTACAATATCACAAAATGTGTTTAGATCATTTGTCAGTTTCAGAGGTGTATGAAATAAGTGAAAAGAAGTTTTATGAAAGGGCACTGATTGAATTTCAAGAATTACTAGAAAAAGGAATTTGTTTGAGTTATTTTTCAAATGAAGATGTGGAGAAAAAATTGTATAATAAGAATAGTGAATTGGCCATCTTCTTTTGTTTACCCTAAAATACACAAAAATATGTGTGAACCACAGGGTAGGCCTATTATTTCAGCATGCAGTTATTTTCTTCATAATGTGGCTCTTCTATTACATGAATTGTTACTTCCCTATGTTCAAAAGATTCCATCAGTTTTTTTAGGTAAAATCTCTTTGATTTTTTGGACTACAGAACTGTATTGGATAGTTTTAGATGTTAAGAGTTTGTACACCTCAGTGAAGCATAAACATGGCCTTTTCTCTCTCTTATATTTTTTAGGAGATAGTCCCCTCTTTAATTATATGATAGAACTGGTAGATTTTTGTTTAAAGAATAATTTATTTTTTTATAACAATCAGATGTATATAAAAAAACAAGGAACAGCCATGGGGGCACCTTTTGCCCCCATGTATGCAAATCTTTTCATGGCTTTTTTTTTTTAAATAAAACACCTGTATAAACAGGAGTTTTTTAGGGAACATGTTAAGTTTTATTTTAGCTATACAGCTGATTTAATTTTTATATTTGAGGGGGGCCATGATAAGGTTAGGAAATTTGTTAGTGATTTACAGTATAATCCTTTCGGCCTCTCTTTTGATGGCCTACAACAGGGTAAAAAGGTGGCTTTTTTGGATCTTGTACTGGAGGGTAAGGAAGATGGTACTATTTTTTTCTGGTGTGCATAGAAAATTTGTTGATGGCAGCCAGTATCTTCATGCCTCCAGTTGCCACCACTGCCAACCCCCCCCCCCCCCCCCATTTAATAAGGTCACTTCCTTACGGTGAATTTGTACGACTGTCTAGAATTTGTAATAATGAAGATAATTTACAGTTGGAAATCAAACAGTCAGCTAAAATGTTCCTAAGAAGAGGTTATAATTTTGAAAATATTAGAGATGTGGAAAATAGGGCCATTAAAAAGGATAGACAACAAGTTAGAAGGGATATTTTGAGAGAACAGAAGGGCTCTTATGTGGAACAAAGCAAATAAGGGAGTATGTACTTTGTATCTGTGTATAATATTAGAAGTGAAGAAATCACAAATATAATTAAATATTATTGTTTTTTTTTACGAAGAGATAAAGTTTTATCAAACATACACATTTGTCTATATCATATGAGAGGGGTAAAAATCTAAAAGATATGTTGGTACACAGGAGATTTGTTCTTCCAAGTATGGACATACATAAGTTTCCTGTATGCTTGGGTACCAAGAGATGTATGAATTGTTCTGTATGTTCACATGTAATAAATTAATTTGATCTTATTAATGATGTTAAATTTACACCTAAAGGGACATTTTTATGCAGTAGTAAGGGGGTAGTTTATGTGCTGAAATAATGTCCGTGTAATTTATTCTATATTGGTGAAACAAAAAAAATGTTTTGTGTTATGTTGATGGAGCACATAAGAGACATCAAAAATCAGAAGGAAGAAAAAGTTATTTCTGCACATTTTAAAATTAAACATAATGGGAATCATTTATCATTGCAGGGGAGTGTCTTGGAACAAATTAATTCTTTGTTTGGAAATTAATTTTTATTGGAAGAGAAACTTTTGTATAAGGAATCTGTATATATTTTAAAATATAATATATTTGGTCCCTTTGGGGCTAAATGGTGAAGTAAATTGGAAATGTTTGTTTTAGAATATTTAATTGTTTAATTGCTTAATTGAAAATTTGATGTTAATTGTTGAGTGAGTTAGATGTATATAGGGAGCTGTTTGTATTATATTTATACATTCCTTGAAGGTGGTTACAGTTTTCACAGTCTGCAATTTTTTTGCTTTGTTTTGCTGGAGTTTGGATCCGTACAAGTTGTTAACAAAATATTGGAGGGAAGTGGTGTTGTTGCACCATGAGCCTAACCAGCCTCATCTGCAGGGCCATGAAAAGAATTATCATGGACCTTATCAAAATAGATGACCCCCAAATGCTGCACTCAACTCAGTTTGGCTTTGTTAAGGGTAGATCATGCTTATCAAACCTGGTGGACTTCTTCGAGAATGTCACCAAAGCTATAGATGAAGGTAAGACAGTGCAAACAGCCCATCTTGACCTTGCCAAGGCTTTCTACACAATCTCCCACTCTGTCATCATTGAGAAACTCTCCCAGATGGGGATTATTCTAAAGACATGCTTCTGGAGCATTTCTCCCCGGGCCTCCGCTGAAAACAGGATCTGTGGAACCTAGTCGGACTTTCCCGGTCAACAAATGTTAAATAAATAAATAAATAAAAATAAATTAACCCTTACATTACTAGATGGGTAGCCATCTGGCTCACCAACAGAGCACATTATGTCATAACTGGTGACTCCACCTCCACTAGTAGACCCGTCACCAGTGGAGTATCACAGGGGCCTGTACTGGGGCCCTTACTGTTTGGCATTTATTTCTCAGAAGTGCAGGCCAAAGTAGTCAGCCTTTGCCTCACCAAGTTTGCTGATGATTGCAAACTGGGAGCAAACACTGAGTCCCCCAGTGATGTCAACATATTACAAGAAGGGCTAACACAAACAAGCAATTGGTGCCAAAGCCATGGTCTAAAACTATATGCAAAAAATGCATTATTATTCCCTTTGGCAAAATGGAATTCCCTAGAAATTACAATATTGACAGCACCCCCCTGAGTTCTAATCCAGTGGTGTGAGACTTGAGAACACAGGTTGATAGCAATCTGAACTTTGACCCCCAAGTTTCCACAGTGGTAAGGAAAGCCTTCTATGTAGCGCACCGCATAAACAAAGGCATAGCATCCATGTCAAGGGATGTTATAACTCCATTGTACTCGACCCTCAGCAGACCACTAATAGAGTACAATGCACCCTTTTGCATGCACCTCACCAGACAACTGAAACAGCTAGATAGACCTCAGAGGTTTCTCACTAAGAAAATACAATGACTGCAAAAAATGACTTACATGGACAGGCTGAAAGCCCTGTCATTTTACTCTGTATCTTATAGGCTGCTGAGAGGTGACATGTGCCTGGCCTATAGGACAATCTCCAACCCTACCCTAATGGAAATGCTGCACATCTGCAAGTCAAATGTCACAAGAGTCACTTGCTCTGGGGATCTCAACCTAGCTTGTGGCATTAACAGAACATGCTGGAAAGACAGACACGTCTCCCAGAGACTGCTGCTTCTCTGGAACATTCTTCCTATTCATGTAAAACAGAGCTCCTCACTGACCCTATTCAAATGCAACCTGGATAATTGGATGGGAGACCGCAAATTCACCCATGGGATGGCACCCATGTCCCTCATGGACAGGGGTAGCCAGTGTTGATCACAGACCTGCTCTGTTCATAAATTCATTCTGTGAACTACCCAAAAAGAATGAATGGGGATACTTGGGATTAACATGGCTAGGTTTGTAAAAGCTCTAGGGCTGCTAGCCCAGTAACCTCCTATTAACATATGAACCTAAGTGACTGATAAACTACAGTTCATGCACCTATTTTGTTACCTTTGCTGGTTGTTTTTCTTTCCCCACAACTGAATGGCTTTGGTGTGATTATGTTTGAGAAAGGGAGTGGGTTAAAGTAAGAGAGCTTGCCCCTTCAAAAAATATGGTAGTTGTATGGGGTAGGTGTAACACCCCTGCTCTGGGCCAGTAATCAAGGAGGCTTAATCCTCACCACTGATACTGGAGAGGGACATTCACTTTGATGAGAATAGATACACACAGTATTTTCAGATGCAACTCTCTGCACCAAGCACAAATTCCCTTAAGAGCACACAGGGAACACATTCAGTCCAGGGGCTGGGTTTCTCTCTCTCCAGGCCCCCAGTAAGTCTCCCCACTAACACAGCTATAGAGTTGAGTCCTCAACTGAGTATTGTAAGCCAAGTCCTCCACCACTCTCTCTGTGAAACTAGTGCTGTGTGTCCCTGCGCCAAGTAGCTGACACACACACTCTATGGGATTTAATTTTCACGAGCGCGCACACACACACACACACAAACACACACACACACACTCACACACACACACACATCTGACACAGATATCCTTCAGAAAGGTCTCACAGAAACGGATAACTGGTGCCAGAGCCATGGCCTAAAGTTAAATGCCAAAAAATGCATAGTCATACCCTTCGGGAAAAACAAGGTTACCCCTAGCTACCAAATAGGTGGCAATCCACTGAGCACAGAAGAAGTTATCAGGGACCTGGGGACCCAGGTTGATAGTAGTCTGTCATTCGACACCCATGTAGCTAAAGTAGTTAGGAAGACCTTCTACATTGCCCACCTTATCATGAAGGGATTCTCATCTAGATCAAGGGAGGTCATAGTCTCCCTATACTCATCACTCATCAGACCAATGATTGAGTACAATGCCCCATTCGAATGTATCTGACCCGACACTTGCAGCAGCTGGAGAGGCCACAAAAGTTCCTCACCAAAAGGATAAAGGGTCTCAAACATCTGTCCTATGCTGCCCGACTGAAAGAACTCCAGCTCTATTCAGTCGCCACCGCTTGCTCAGAGGTGACCTTTGCCTAACATACAAGGCCATGTCAAACCCAGATTTGATGAATATGCTTCACCTCAAAAATCTAGATCCGTCAGAGCCACAAGGGCGGAGACTTAAACCTCGACACGGCTATTAATAGGACGTGCTGGAGGGATAGATTCATCACCCAAAGACTCCCTATGCTGTGGAATAAAATCCCGGTATATGTGAGGCAGAGCACCTCGCTGGCCTTGTTCAAGAGAAATCTTGACCAATGGATGGGAGATCGCAGATATACCCCAGGGATTACCTCAGTGTCACTGCTCAACAGAGGCACAGCAAAATAATGGGTATAGTTCCCCATACTAAAGGGGTGGCGTAAACCACAAAACTATGGGCTAGGCTTGTAAATGCCCTCGGGCAGATAGCCTAGTATGAACCTATGAACCTATGAACCTATGAACACACACATACACACACACACAGCTGGGATAGGCTGCCAAAGATTTACCAGTTATGCCCAGACTATAAGGTAGTTCCATTATCGCTAGAACACTCCAAAGCCAGCTACTCTAAGCTTCTTACAACGGTACCCAATTATACTGAGTAAACTTAATATTAATTCAAATGGTAGTGTTTAACCAGTGCAGCAAGGCTTTCAGGAGTGGCCACAGTGTTACCAAATAAATATAAGTACTCTCAAAGGTTAAAATATTCTCCAAAAGACCAACCATAATGAAAGGTTTAAATATATTCAATAATAAGTAATAAAAGAGTATAAAAATACTAAATATCAATTTACAATAAACACCAGAGTTTCAATCACAGGAAATATTGAAAAATAACATAGATGGATAGATTCACATAGTTTCAAAAAAAGTACTCAACTACTCTCACTATATTTTCCTGACTGTTCTAAAAAAATACTATTCCCTGGTTACTTATTAAAACAAGGCAAGATGAAGTGGGTGAGTGGTCTTCCTTCGTTGTCAGGTTTCAAAAATAGTCTGCACTGAGACTTCTGTCTTATCTAGTATTAAAACATCATTTCAGTGCTGGATTACAGAATGACACCACATGCATCTGGTCATCTGACTCTGGTTCCCACACTACCCCCTTTACTAGAAGCTGAACCAGAATCTAGCACATAGATGTTACCATACACACAGAGTTTTGCTGAGATGTGTTATAGTATGTGGAAGCTATAAAACCATTTTGAAACTTCCACACTTCCAGGGTAGCAATTAATTCACACCAAAGGACAATACAGTAGGTTTCATAGTCCTGGTTTTCACAGACATGTCATCTCTGGCTGCAATCAGACTTGTAGGATACAATATATATGGCCTTAACCAGGTAATTTAATTTCAGACTATTTTTCAAATTTAGCTGGACTGAGATTAACCTCTTCTCTTCCAGTATCATCTGTTACAGTATATTAATTTCAACAGTTACAATACAGTCTGACATATATGTGTATTTCTTTTCTGTCCAGCAGGACCCACTGTTGGTACATTTTTAACACAGCAGCTTTACAAATACATTTTTCAACATAAGCATCTGTACAAATCAGTTTGATATACAAATGAGATATAATTCTTTACAAATTTCCAGCTAGCTATGCTAGCATATGTTACACATCCACTGCCTTTCTTCTCCTGACATAGCTGGCAATACCTGACATCATCACAGTAGGTATGATGATCTGGGAGGTGACTTTTGACTTTTTGCATCCATGAGTTTGTATACAGGGAGTTAAGAGTCAACTTCTATTAGTGGACCTGTTGAAAGAGGGTGATGAAGAAAATGGGTAGAAGAAGGAAAGAAACAAACGGCAAAATTAAACAGTAAAGATAAAAGTTGAAGTGTGATATTGGTTAGAGTAGTAGTTTGAATCTGAATGGTACACAACTGGGCAGAAGCTGGTAGTGTTACTCTATTTTTATAGGAATAGAAGTTGGATATTGTGGTTACATTAGATAGAACATCAAAGATGAATGATGAAAGTGAAAGCTTTGCACTATGTGAGAGTGAGTGGAGGAGGTAGTGATTAAAAGTGGTGCATGTCAAAGGAATAGGGCTGCTATTAATTCTGAAGTAAAATCTTGGTGCAGGATTGTAAGAGAAAGAATTTTTATATGAATCTTTTATGCTCTCCCCAAAAGAAAAAAAGGCAGAAAATCTGAATCAGTGGATCAAGAGATGCTAGGATAGCAGTACTGATGTAAAATAAAGAAGATAAATGATCAAAGTGCAGAAGAAGTGACACAGAGTGACACCAAAACACCAGGAACTGTAGGGAAAGACAGGAGAGAGAATATCAGAAGAAAGATGGCAGAGACAGTGAGCAAACAGTACTAAAGATTAAACTGATACTGAAACTAGAAAGTCAAGATCGGCTATCCATTTTATTTATTTATTTAGTAAAGATTAAACTGATACTGAAACCAGAAAGTCCATAGTGGATGCGCATGGTTAAATGATTCAGTTTGTGCCAAGACATAATACTCAGCAGTTTCAGTTCCAGACAACATGTACGATTTTTGAGAGACTTTATTTTGAAATGGCATGAACTTTTGGATGCAAGACCAAAGGGCCTTGTTAACTATGGGGAATAAAGCCATTGTGATCCCAGTTTTAAAATATGCTTGAATTACAAAATTTTGAGGAACTGTATAATGACATGAGACATTCTGATGGGTTGTAAGGCACTATTACAATTTCACTAACACAGCTGAGGAGAAGTAAATATGTGCATGACTTTAAAAGGAAGGTGTGCATAGGCATGCAATATATTTAAACTGTTAACTATTATCCCATAGAAAACAAAGTAATCTAATATGGAATATATACTATGGAATGTGGACTGAAAATAGCAAAGGGTTTAGTTCTGAAAGAAGGTAATTTGCATATAGAGAAGTTACCAACTGTTGTTTTACCTGTTAGGGATTAATAAATAATAGTGTAAGACTGCAGTAGCATTGTCGCCTCACAGTAAGACGCTGTCCGGTTCGATTCTCAGCTAGAGCGTCTTCTGCGTGGAGACATGCGGGAATGGGCGTACCTTTGTTGAAGGTTGTGCGTCAGGGCTGGTAACTCGGCATGTAAAAATCAACTACCAATCATTAGTGGACCGGAGTTCTGCTGTGGTGACCCCTAACCGGGAAAAGCTGAAAGAAGACTACTAGTGTAAGAAACTTCTCTGTGTGGAAGATTTTCAGTCCATATATCTCTAGTTAATTACTGTATATTAATCAGATCAAACAATAGTAGTAGAAGTAGCGAACTTAAACTCGTCAAGTCAAAACAAAACAAAACAAAAAATAATAATAGAAAATATATAATTGTACAGCATTACTAAGTATTTGAAAGTAATCCAAGCAAGGCAGGTAGGCTGTTTCCAGTCGAAAATCCTTTATTAAGTACACAGACAAGCGATTCAAGTAAAACAAAAATAGAGTAATAATTTCCTCACAAGCTTTCTAAGTATATATACTTTTTATCAGGCAAGGGAGTGGTTTATTGTACTGTAAAACAAAGTGTTATTGGTACACATGTTAAATTCACATCCCATCCCTCATCAGTGTGACATTTGAGCTGGTCCGGCCCTACTTAGTAGCTGTCATAATAATATAACCCTTATGTACTTTAAATAAAATTTATAATGATGTGGTACCTCTTATTTAACCAGATTGTTAAGTAGATTATTAAGTCTGTGATTTTATCCAAGACAGTATACTACATGGCTGGAAATGGCAATAACAACTATCACCTTGCTGTATAAATATACAAAATGTACAATTAGTTTCACATCTTTTATTTTTTTATCTTTTATATTTATGCAGCAAGGTGATAGTTTTTATTGCCCTTATTTAAAGAAAATCATTAAAACCAGTGCAGGGGGTGACTGTAATACTACAAAAGTAATTTACAGGGCACAGTGCAATGAATGTGATGCATTCTATGTGGGAAAGACTGTAAATAAACTCAAGTGTAGGATTTCATGTCATCTGTCAGAAATCCGCTCTGGATGTAAAAATAATGCACTAGCCAAACACATTTCTCTTCATAAAAGACACACAGGTTTTAAGTTCCAGATCCTAGATCGCATAAACATGGGTGATCTTGAAGGAGACATCCCGAATATTCTGGAGAAAAATGAACTCATGTAGCAATTAAAGCTGAACTCTTTTAGGAAGCCTGGACTAAACTATTACTGTTCAATTAGAAGTGCACTGGAACTTAAAAAATTGCCACATTGTTTACATGACTAATTGTATTTTATTTTATTTTATTCTACCAGTTGGTTTTAAATACCATTTTAAATCAGTTGTAATTTAAGTGTATATTTTGTTTCCATCATCATACATACATTTTTTCTGGTTCTTTTTTCCACTTTATTCAAAATGGTGTGCAATAACAATACTAATTATACAATTATATATATATTTTTATAGATAGTTTTTAGGCTTCTGATACACAGACCTGAAGAAGTCTAGAAGGACGAAAGCGATCTTTGTTAACAATAGGTTATGAAAATTGAAATTGATTTTTACATGCAAAATGTATATGTATATATATTTATATATATTTTTTGATTGTCAAATGAACTAAGGTTGATATATTTCCAGCCATGTTGTATATTGTCTTGGATAAAATCACAGACTTAATAATCTACTTAATAATCTGCTTAAATAAGAAGTACCACATCATTATAAATTGTATTTAAAGTACATAAGGGGTTATATTATTATGACAACTACTAAGTAGGGCAGGACCAGCTCGAATGTCACACTGATGGGGGAAGGGATGTGAATTTAACATGTGTACCAATAACACTTTGTTTTACAGCACAATAAACCACTCCCATGCCTGATAAAAAGTATATATATTTAGAAAGTTTGTGAGGAAATTATTACTCTATTTTTGTTTTACTTGGATCACTTGTCTGTGTACTTAATAAAGGATTTTCGACTGGAAACAGACTGCCTGCCTTGCTTGGATTACTTTCGAATACTTAGCAATGCTGTACAATTATATATTTTCTATTATTATTTTTTGTTTTGTTTTGTTTTGACTTAAGATGAGTTTAAGTTCGCTACTTCTACTACTATTGTCTGATCTGATTAATATACAGTGACTAACTAGAGATATATGGACTGAAAATCTTCCACACAGAGAAGGTTTTTACACTGTTTTGTTTTTGGACCCACTACACTTGTTTAGTGGGTTGCTTTGAGACTTCAGGGATACCACGGAGATTACTTGGATTAATAAATAATCTTACATCCCAGCCAAATGAATTACTATTATGTGCATGAACTGTGGGGACATTTACGTTCTAATGTGCAAGTCAGACATGATATATGGAGTTTACTAGAGCATTCTAACAAACAATGTGCAGGAAATTATTTGTGCAAAGATATGTGGGGAAATTATACTTCTAAGAAATCTGTTTAGTGAGGGTTCGGCAAAAAAAACATATGGATAAGTTATAGTAACAGCCGGAATTAATCCACGTGATGCAGCAAAATGAAACATTACACAAGGAAATGTTTAACAAAATAGACATGTTTCCTCTTTCAGGGAGGAGAGAGCCTCCTCCATTCATTGAGGTTGTGTGAGGTTAAAAAGGATGATAGTACTAGGGAAGAGGGAGAAGTAAAGCCAACAACAATATTCCATGTCTGAGAACAAGAATAAGATGAAGGAGATGGATGTTTGTTATAAGATGAAGGGTGTGAAGCAAGGGGAAGGGCAACTAAAGGGGAAAAGAGAATAAATTAAAAACTGGGGCAGAGGACTAGCAGCTTACTATGTATGCTGCTCCTCTGAACGAAAATAGCTTGAAAAAACTTCTAAGGAGAATGCTAGCAGTCCAAGAACATTTAGCCAGAATAATTGTTACTGTGCTTTTATTACAGGATCTGAAATTAGAACAGTAATGGAAAAAGCTTAAAATAGACATGATGAGAGTAGGGCAGCTTAGGATAAGAGAACAGAAATGTGCATGTTTTTATTTAATCAATCAAATATATAAAACATGGATGTTTTGTTGTAGAAGCAGGAAAGGCAGCACCATTGGATATAATAATGGAAGAGGGAAGGAAAACTTAATAAACATTCATGTGTCATAGATTGTGTGTTAAAGGACATAATTGTTTGGAAAACTGCAACCATTTATACACTGTAGAAGACTTTTTTAAAGCACTGTGGTACAAAGTGTATGCCATAGAAATCAAAAGAATGGAAACTGATTAGGTAGGCAGGATTTTATGTTACAAAGTAAAAGGGAATAGTTTTGTTTTAGGTACAAGGTAGTTGTATGATAAATGTAGACAGACTGGTATGTATTTATAGCAGAAGAAAGGTGAATGCAGGACAGAATCCACAATAGTTAAGCAGCATGTAAAATTAAAACAAGTTAAAATTAAACATGTATAGTCATGCAATTTAGAAAAAGTATAACATGTTTGACAAGGACAGACACATTAATTACTGATGGATTCATTATGAAAGCGAAACTCAAGAGGGAATATGGTGTTTTACAGAAAGAATATAAAGTATTTAGATGTCTTTTATCACTTTCTAGACTAGTGTACATCAGGAAGGTATAAGTAAGAAGAGGGAAATATTAATTGGGTATGAAAGAAACACATCTATGCTTTAGAAAGTGTGGGGCAGAAGAGGCTATCAAAAATTGTAGAAACATAAAAGCTGCTTGAAAGACAAAGAAAGCATGGGAAAGGATGTAAAAGCAGAAATATCAGATAGCTGGTGTAATAGGGGAAATTTATATGTATTAATGGTTTGAAGGAAAAACACATTTTTAAGGGAAAGAATAAGTCTGTCTGGAGAGCCATTGTATGAACCTAACAACAGTATTGGTGTCAGAATTAGGTGAAAGTCTTCCTTAGCAATTGTCTTGGGGTCGTGAGACAAAGTTTGAGGAAAAGTGTGAAAGAAGATGGAGAAAATTTAATGTCAAAACTGGAAAGCTTAATTATATAATTATGGCAGAAAATGGCTAGTAGTTTATCACAGAAAAGTGAAAAGCTGTCTAGGAATAGACAGGATTCCCTATGCTTTTTATAAATGTTAAAGAACCAGCAGGTACAGGGTATGGCACATGCACTTAATGAAAAAAAAAAAAAATATATATATATATATATATATATATATATATATATATATATATGGAAATGTAGCTTAACCATTTTTTTATCAGTACACATTTAAGTCTGTATGGAAAAATAAGGAGAATAAATATCAAGAAACTGGAGACCAGTTTTGCCAATAAATAACGATTATAATATTAAGAAATCTGTATCAAATGAACATAGAGACAATTTAGAGAAAAGTGTGGAGGTGAGCCAGGCTGAATATATTTTGTTTAGAAATAAAAGATAACTTACATTCACTGAAGGGATATCTGGAATTAATGGCAGATTATTTTCTTTCAGCTAATATAATAATGACGTTTGATGTGATTAATTATGTTTTTCAGATGTGTTATTAGAAGTACACCATTTTCGAAGCTACTGGAAATGGGTAACAATCTGACAGAAAACCTATCTCATGCTGACAATAAATGATTGGATGGATTAATTTGGCCCTTTGTATTAGAAATCTAGGTAGAAAAGCTCTGTCAAAGAAAAAATTATACAATGAAATCTAATATATCTAGAGACAGAATGAGATGTAAAGTAATGATTTACAATAAGGAGTAAAAGAGAACAAATATTTGAAAATATTTCATAATGAAATGATCTTATAAAGTAACAGAAAATAGTAAATAATAAATTGTTATACAAAAGAAAACTTAAGATGAGCAAGATTAACTTATTAAACAAAAAGAATGGAGAGGTGCATGGGAAATTATACGAACAAATAAGGTGAATATATAAAAAACGAGGAGAGAGAAATGAAAACTAAGAATAAGAAGTAAAAAAAACTGTAGGTGAACAAAATGGTTAAGGCTGGTTATTTTATTCTTTGGGATTCTAATGTATGACATTGTGTTAAAAACTTTAGATTTTTTTATATTTTAAATGTCAGTCTTCATACATATACAATCCTAAATAAAAAATGTTTTATTTAGTTTAAAAAGAGATATTAGGGTGTTATTTTTGTTTTATGTCTGTGGGAATGCATTCCACAGTTTAGGTACATAAATAGAATACTGTGGTTCACCAAATGATTAAAAGACTTTTTATCTTCTAGCTGACTATGAATTTGTGATGTAAACAGTCCTGTTGAATTATATCTACTAGAGGTGTTAAATTCTTATTTTTGTTTGGTTTAGTGTTTGGAGCTAGGAACTAAACCTTCTACTTAAGGAGTAAAATAAAACATTTCAGTGCTTTACTGAAAAGGCTCACCCAGACTCTGCTACAGTTTGCTGTGAGGGAAAGGTTAGTTTGCTTTTTATTTGTTGTATTTTGTATTACTTTATTGCCTTTTTCTATTTTGTATACCATGATTTGTTTTCTTTACACTGTGTTTTACTTGTATTCTGCTTTTAAATGCATATTAAAATTTGAAAAGAGACCAGAACTCTGTCTCTTGTGAATCAGACAGAAATCTTTCCCATCCTCCCATGAGGTTACTGTTATGTTCTTAAACACCACTGTCTTTCTAGTTGCCTGCCCCTTATGTTAATTTGACCATATATCTCATTTCCTCTCTGCTTTTACTGGCTTGTGTGAGTAAGCACAAAGTTATCAGTTTGTGAAATCACTCCCCTTCAACTATTTAAATTTATTGGCCATCCTACTGTATTCCATAGTACCAGAATACAAAAGCGACCACCCCTTTCAATCTATTTTGGTGTTTTAAAAAATGCCGACTCTCCACTAAAACTTTACTTTTTAGACCGGTAAAACTTAAGTTACCTACTTTCACATCTGAGCCCTCTAGTGTGCACTGCAGTGTTTAGGATAAACCATTTTTTTTCATCTTACCTTTAAGTATCTATTGTAAGATCACCAATTATTGTAGAGCCCACATTCTGCCTCTCAGTAGTCATCTTGGGATTAGTGCTTCTGTTTTCTCCTGGTGAGAGAAGGAGTACAATGCCATTATTTCCTGGAGACTGTTGATCACCAGAAAGCTTAATAACTGCTTTATAGGTGACAGCTTGGAATATGTGCTTATATTCTGATCCTGATGAGAGTAGGAGCAGAGTGCATTGATTCCTGACTCTTTCTGGCTGGTGAGTGAGTGTCTGTGCTTAATTTACCCAATTGGTCTGGTTGCTATTTGAGGCATCTACCAGAAAAAGGCTACAAGCCTGCAGACCCTTGCATCATCTGGGACAAGACTGTGGATCACCAAACAGGCAGTGGCCTGCTTCTCTACTTGGGATTGATGCTAACATTTTGCTTCTGGTGAGAAAAGAAGCAAAGGAGTATTGTATCCCAACAGAGTGAAGCCATGATGAGACCAGCATTAGTAGTAGCCAGGCAGTAGCCATTCATGCGACCCCTCTTTTCATCATTCTTGACAAGATAATGCTTTATTTTTCAGTACGTACTGCTTGATTTTTCTAACTTCAAATTATCTGCCTAAATACTTCATCCTTAAATTTTCAAGGTCTATGTATTAGTTTCCCCTCAAGTGTTTGGCAGTGCTCTGTAAAGACTCAGACACCTTGAGTGACATTTTTCCTGTAAAAAGAAATATATAAGGAAACAGCTCCAGTACTTAATAATAATGACCATCCCTCCTGGCATTTCTAAAGGTCAGTTCCCTTTGCTTTCTCCTATTTTCCTGGTGAACTTGGGCATATGAGGCAGTTTAGCAACTGCCTCATGTACTCAGACAACCCTCTACTCTTACCTCCCAATACTCAGACTTGTGCGAGATACACTTATATATCCAAATTGGAAGCCATGCACTCTCAAGCCAAGACCAGAATACATGCAACATGTAGCCCTCCAGAACACCCACCATCACAGCTCTTACATAAAAACACAAACCACACACCCAACTTTGTGGAGTCTCTCAATAGAAATCTACCTAAAGAGCATGTGGGTGTGAATAACCCTTTAATGCACCTCCCTGAACTACATGAAAAGGGACATGGAGAAGTTCTCAGATTATGTGGCCCAGGTAGGTATGATCCTAGCTCTGAGCAGCATCCTACAGTGGCCCAGAATGATACCACAGTAGAAGCAGAAAATGATTGACTTCAACAAATGGAACATCAACTAAAAAGGCACAACAGGGGTGGCAAGAGCCTTAGCCAGTATCTGAAAACCCAGGGATGGCAGATGCAGGCAATCTCTGGCAAAGTATCGAGGTCTGTCAATCATGTCATCCCAAGCAGACAAATACTGGATCCCCTTAGACCAAATTGCCACCGTAACAGCTATAAATAAATGCAGTCTGAGGATCATGCTGCTCAATGCTAGAAGTCTAAATCTCAAGATGCACTTTATCGAAGCACTCCTCAAAATGGAGAACATCAGCATTTGTACTGTAACGGAGACCTGGTTTAAAGCAGCAGAAAGCACCCCTGGGCTACCAGGCTATAACTCATTCCACACCTTTCAGCCCCAGAACATGGACCGAAGCTCCAAAGGCGGTAGTGTCTTCATATTCATAAAGGACATGCACACCTCCAGACTAATAGCCCAGCACAATGCATCTGAGATACTTCAGGTACAACTAACATTGGGTAAGACTGCAATTCAGGTCGTAGCCTGCTAAAGGTCCCCAACCATATCCCAAGACTCCACATTCCTAAGCACTCTGGAAACTATTAGGGTCCAACCCAACACTGTCATACTAGGTGACTTCAACTACCCCTTCATCAACTGGGAAAACTACTCATGCACCAATGCAGTGGCCCAACACTTCCTGGAATTCATCAGTTCCAATGCCCTGGACCAGCTCCTTCTTATCCCCACAAGAGGAAGCAACATCCTTGACCTAGTTATTACTAACATGGGCAACCATTGCTCTACACCAATAGTCAATTCCTCCCTGGCTAGATCCGACCACAAACTAATCACAATGGAAATCCACATCTCACCCACACACCCCGCAAAGGTAACCACCATGAATAAATTCTCCAAAGCTGACTTTGGGATCCTAAAAATATAGGTGGCTAACTTCATTGCACCCATGTCAATGGAAAATAGATACATGACTGCCAAATCATACACCAATGCACTGTACGAACACATACATAAAGGGATGGAACTAGCCATATCCAACAGAACCAAGATGCTTTCCTCCTAAAAAAAGGAAGTCAATCTGGTGGTCCCTTGCCATTAATAAACTCTACAACAGAAGGAAGAAACTGTTGCAGAAAAAGGTGAAGTCCCAAGACTGGAAAAACTCCCTTATTAGCCTCAACAAAAACTTGAGATCCCTCATCAAAACCTCTAAAGTCAGCTATGAAGGCAGAATTGTGGCAGACACTAAAAAACAACCACAAAGCCTTCTATAGTTATATCAAACCTCTCCACGGCAATACCCATGTTTGCTCTGAGTTACTGCACAATGGTACCTCCTATCCTGAGCCAACAGATATTGACAACATTCTGGCCAACAGATTCAGTGGCAATTTTACCCCCCCCCCCCCCCCCCCCAAGGACCAATCACAATACCGAAGGAATGGCAGGCACACAGCATTACTGCAGCACAGGTTAAAGCTGCATTGTCCAAGGTAAAAAATACAGCTTCCATGAGATCCAACAATATCTCTGGATGTGCTCTACATGAACTACAAAGTGAACTGGCACCACATCTGTGTGCCCTGTTCAATCACAGCCTCACCTTAGGCTTTTTCCCTACCAAATGGTGCACTGCTGCAGTCATCCCCTCTCCATAAAGGGGGAGCGACTACAGACCCTGGGAATTGTCGCCCCATTAGCCTGATGAGTCTGATATGTAAGGCTATGGAGCGCATCATCATGGACCTAATTAACAAGGATATAGGGAATCGCCAAACTCTAGATCCCATGCAATTTGGTTTTGTGAAAAGTAGATCATGCCTGCTCAACCTGGTTGACTTCTTTTAGTCAATCACCAGAGCTGTGGATGACAACAAGACAGTTCATACAGCCTACTTATATCTGGTCAAGGCCTTTGATACCATTCCCCACTCAGGAATTATTGATAAACTCATCAAACTAGGCATCAACCCCTAGATCACTACGTGGGTTGCAAACTGGCTCACAGATAGAACCCACAGTGTGATAGTAACAGACTCCAAGTCAGATTGCTGACCAGTCATGAGTGGAGTCCCACAGGGATCGGTCCTGGGTCCTCTCCTGTTTGGCATCTACTTCTCAGAAGTCCAGGCCAACACAGAGGGACTCTGGATGACCAAGTTCGCAGATGACTGAAAGCTGGGAGCCATTATTAACTCCCTAAGTGATGTAGACATCCTACAGAAAGGCCTCACTGAGACCAATGACTGGTGTCGAAACCATGGCCTTAAGCTTAATGTCAAAAAATGCATCATCATCCCCTTTGGGGAAAACTCAGTTCCCACTAATTACCACATTGATGGGAGCCCATTGAACACTGAAGGTGTTATAAGAGATCTGGGGACACAGGTTGACAGCAACCCCTTCTTCGACCACCACATTGCTACTGTGGACAGAAAGTCCTTCTGTGTGGCACATCTCATTACCAAAGGTTTTGCATTCAGAAAGAAAGAGGTCATCATCTTTTTCTACTTTTCTCTCATTAGGCCAGTCATCGAGTATAATGTCCCATTTGGCATGTACCTCACTATACACATGCAACAGCTGGAAAGGCCACAAAAGTACCTCACAAAGATGATCCTAGGCCTTAAACACATGTTGTGCACGGACAGACTCAAACAACTCCAGCTATTCTCCATCTGATATCATCTACTAAGAGGTGATCTCTGCTTGACTTACAAAGCCATGTCTGACCCAGGTCTGTTAGAAATGGTGCATCTAAAGAAATCCCAATCCCTCCGCACCACATGCTCCAGAGCCCTCAATCTCATTACCACAATCAACAGAACATGCTGGAGGGACAGGTTCATAACCCAGAGACTGCCCATACTATGGAATAGACTTCCCATACATGTCAAGCAGAGCACCTCACTAACCCTCTTCAAGAGAAATCTTGATGAGTGAATGGGAAATAGAAAGTTCACCCCGGGGATCACTCCAGTGGATCTACTTGATAGAGGCACTGGGAACTAATGTCGGGTAGCATGATGCCAGGGCACTTCTATGGGCTAGGGGCTTGTAAAGGCTCTAGGGCCATTAGCCTAGTGCACACCTATGAACCTATTATGTACTATCTTTAAGTTGGATTAAGTTCAGATAGTGATAATATTCTAAACTGTTATGTTTTGCAGGCTAAAGCAAGTTATGTCGTCTTTTTAGAAAGATTGGCCAAAAATCTTGCTAGTTTATTGTAGCTTTGCTTAAGTCCGTATATTAGAGGTGCTTGAGTACATATAGCAGGCTGGCAAGTAGGACAGTATTAGCAGTAGTTTGCATGCTATGCTGTCAAAAAACAGTGACAAAGATGATGATGATGATTATGATTTTATCCCCAATATAGGCCATAATAAAACAACTGCTTAAGAGTTTAAAAACATGTGCCAATAGATATGGAATGCCTTCTTGAGTGGCACACAAGTGTCAATGCTATTACTAGTGTACATAATTGCACATGTGCTGTTACTACCCTCCTCCCAGGACATGAATGCAGTACAGCTGTCTTCAGCTGGAGTACCAAATGGGGAATGCCCTATCTATGAGCCATATCATAAAGTTGTGCAGGTCAGCTATATTTTCTTGAGTGTTGAGATTGCACCATATCCTTACCTCATATGTCTCAAGGGTAGCTGCTAAGGTGTAGCATTGGCCATAGTTATTGTAGTCTCCTTGACTTCTATGTGGCGTTTTTTCTGATTCTGTGAAATTGCCCCCTTACATTTTTGGCACATGGCAGGACCTGCATGATGTCTGCAAAGGTGCCTGCTGTGGCTGATCAAGTATCTGGCTTGAGGCCTTCAGTATGGTCTATGCTTCATGCCTTAAACTCTGCTTTACAATTTCAATCTCCAAAGCAGTGCATCTGGAGTAGGTGGATGGGGGTATGGGTCTGTACTGTAACAGAGCACTTCCTTCTTCTCCAACTTTAACATGGTTGAAAGCCTCCCTCTGCAAGTAGTCTGAACATATCACTCAGCTTTTTTACATATCACCAATAGCATTTTCTGTTACATGAGACTTGTAATCATCCATAGCAAGCTTTTTCTTGTTCTTCTATAAAACTGTTGTTTCCTAGAGCTGTCCTGTGATGCCTGGGGCCACATTGTACTCCTCACTGACATGCTTCTGTTCTGTACTGATACTGAACACATATAACAATATTTTCTGTACAAGCGACCTGCTGGTGCTACAGCTGCCTGCAAGTCTTCTGTAAATAGAAGACACACAGTCTGAACTCTGATTACAAGTTGAGAAAGAATCTTCTCAAAATGCTTCAAAAAGTACCTCCTTGAAATGCATGCCTTCAAAAGAGTGAAATATGTACCTTCCCTTTAAATGCAGGAGGTCTACTGACTCCAGCAGTGTGTGCATGTGCTTTCAGTTATACATGCACTCAAAATTGTTGTCATTAACAAGTTGGCACTGTTAACAAGTGCTCTTTAAGTCATTGCTTTAAAGTGTTTAGAACTGTTGGAAATGATTGTTCTGTCAAAGTAATGATCTGTCTTTACTAAGTATCAGTAACTGCAGCAGGTTTGGGGACCTCTTACCTTTTGGGAGCATTCTTTTTTGCTTTGTGGTGTCTCGCAGTTTTTAGCCAGCTGTACATGGATGAATCACTGCCTCTTCCAGCCAGGCCTGATGAAGTTTGAATTGTTTCCATTTAGTCATAAGTTGGGGTTTCATGATTCATGATTCTGATTCATACAGACCCGGGGATGACTGTGTACTGATTGAGTGGCCCAAGCTCATAACAGGGGCATCACCTTAAGTTTATCTACCTCGCTGTTCTTGAATTTGCATTTTAGTACTGCATATCTTAGAGCCAGCTATTTAAAAAAGTTATAACACAGAAGATTCATGAAATATTCTTACAGGAAGGAGATTTTTGATCCAGATACATCACCTATGCTGAAGTGTTCATAATTAAAATATGTGTGTGTGTGTATATGTGTGTGTGTGTGTGTGTGTGTGTGTGTGTGTGTGTGTGTGTGTGTGTGTGTGTGTGTGTGTGTGTGTAGAAATAATGTAGAAATGCAAAACACCACCAAAAAAAAAAATGGAATAACTCAAATCTGTAGACAGTGCAGCAAAAGAATCCAGACACCAATTTAGCGCTTTCATCCACTTTTAATTCAACTGGACTTCATCAGAAACAGAGTCACCCATCACACAAGCCCATAAATACAAAATTTCAAAAGTCACATGATAGCAAATCATTCAAAATGTAAAGGCACATTTCAATATAAACCACATTAATACAAAGATGCTAATACTAAAGGCAGTATAACCATACCTTAGTAAACTTTAGTATAAAAGTACCTTAGTATAAAAATACTTCTTTACAAATTTTATAAAAAAAAAACAAATAATTAAATAATACAAATAAAGTTTCAAGGTCTTTGTGCTTGTAAAAAGCACTTTATATTAACCATTTAATTGAGACCTGGGGGCTGATCAGCCACCAATAAAATTTATCAAAGACTTTCATGACATTCTAAAGTAATCTTAAAATTACCACTAAACAAACTGGCATCTACTTGCTCCAAACCATAAAAAGAAAATTTCTTGAAATCCACATAACTCAATGAGCGTCTGGCTAGTGCATTAGAAGGGTCTTTTTTCTTAATAGCCAAGGTATGTTCATAAACCCTCCTACGTAAAGCTCTGGTGGTTTTTCCTACATAAAAATATTTACAAGAAATACAGACACATAAACCATATTTATGTGTCAAAAGTATAATACCCCTTAGCCCAAAAAGTCCTGCTGATGTGTTTAAATTCGATAGAAGATGAACCCATAATAAATCTACATTGTCGACACTGTCCACATGGGTAAGTGCCCGGGTTGTCAACTTTTGACTTATGATCTTGGCTGTTACCTTCAAGAATGGATTTAATGTTAACTGTCTTCTTGTATATGAACAATGGTTTGTTACCCAAATTTTTAACTAAATCTTGATTACTCAGAATGACCTTCCAATTGTCAAAAATAATGGACCTTATCATGCCCATTTCATTAGATATTGGAATGGGGAATGCCAACCTATAATTCACTGTGTTTTCTTGTCTCATAGCACAAAACCTGTTTTAAGACTGTAGTTAAATAACGACTCCAGGGGTCCTGAAAAGTCATATCTGGAGGCATCTTGGGATGTTATCAGGGCCCATTGAGACCATGTTCTTGACTTTAGTGAGTGTAACCAGTATATGCCCCTAGTTATAGTTGAAAGGTTTATGTCTGAGGATATTTTTGGAGGATGGTTTGGGGCAAGAGGGGATAAATATTGAAGGGAGAAAAGCAACTTGAGGGTGAGGTTGGGTGCAAAAACAACGTTATAATAAAAGGAAAACAAAATGCACCAAACTTATACAGACACTGACTTTAATCAAATAAAACAACAAACAGAGTAAGTGCTTTCATGACCATAAACTGTCGCTTCATCAGACAAACTCAGAAAAAACACAGCATCCATATATAATGTCAATTAAATCAATTAAATCATTAATTAGTCAACTGATGCAATCACGTAGGACACAAAAATCTTAAAAAGACAAGTATAAAAACAAAAACATGTTTTAAAAATTACATGCAGTACAACATGAAAATATATGTTTTAAAAAAAAAAAAATATATATATATATATATATATATATATATATATATATATATATATAAATATATACACATTTCTTATATATAAAAATATATAAATATAAATAAATATAAATATAAATATGAACATAAAAAGCAATGTTTAAGCCTCCTTAATTTTAGAAAAGGCTTAAGAGAAAAAGTGCCATTCAGGCCTGGAGGTCTCTCTGCATCTAATAAAAGTATCCATTTTTGTTCAGCTGCCTCTACTGTAGTTTCAATGTCTCCCCCTCGGGGACTAGCATCGATTACCTGAATAACAAAAAAACTAAATTTATGTGAGGGATCAGTTACCATAACATGGTTTGCTAAAGCGTTATTCTTTTTCTGATTTTGAATATCCCTAATATGCTCTAATATTCTATCCTTCAAATGCCTATTGGTTTTCCCTACATAAAAAACATGACATTGCTGGCAGTAGACAAAATATACTATATTAGAAGTATGGCAATCAGCATAATAATCAATATGTATAGTAAAATTCTTAGTAGGGTGTGTGTACGAAACATTAGAAAAAATATAAGGACAAGCAGAACATCTTCTGCAAGGAAAAGTGCCTAACCTGGTATTCTCATATGATCTCCTTACAATGTTTTTGTTGCATAAATGCTGTTTAAGTGACTTATTATTCCTGAAAGAAAAAGCAGGAAAAGTGCTGATCTTATTCTTAGCTCAGGAATGACTAGTAAAATATGCCAATTTCTTTTTATAATGTCACAATACTCATTAATGTCACTCGAAAACTGAAAAACAATTCTGAAATCATTGGAACTAGCATCACTACCTTGACAATTATGTGCATCATTCACTACATCCCTAAAATAAGGTTTATATCTATCACTTCTATGAGTCCAAGCTTCATCAATAACAGTATCTATCTCTTTCTCAGAGTGCCATCTTTGCAAAAACTCTTGTTTAAGTACGCATAAGGCATTTTGTGCCTCTAGATCATTATTATGAAGTCTGATCACCCTATAAACTTGTCCTTTTAACATGTTACGGGGAATGTACCTAGGATGCATACTGTTTTTATGTAGTAGAGCATTCTTCCTTGTGGGTTTTTTATATATGCCACTACAGACCTGATTCAGGTCAGACTTCTTCAAAAAAAATCTAAGAAGTTAATTTCACTCCGAGAACATTTATAACTAAACTTTAGGAATCTAGTAGTATTCATATATTCAACCAGTTTTTCAAGTTCAGTAACATCACCTTTCCACAGCATAAGGATATCATCCACAAAATGGATATACCATAAAATATGGTTACTTAAATTATTGTTTGCTGCTAGGATGGTTGTCTGTTCCCATTGTGTTAAAGCTAGGTTGGCATAGCTATTGGTACAAGCAGTGCCCATAGCCATGCCAACGTTCTGGAGATAATCATTTTCAAAAAGAAAAACATTGTTTTCTAGAATAATTTCTAATAGAGTGCATATGAGTCCTATATGGTCATCATTAAGGCATTTGTGCAAGCTAAGAAAAGCCCTAATCATATCTATACCCCATTTATTAGGGATAGAAGTAAAAAGAGACTCTATATCTAAAGTGACAAACATATAATCACCATCTACAGTGAAAATTCTGTTATATAATCTTTCCAAGAAACTTTTTGTATCCTTGAGCATAGTATAACAGTCATCTAAGAAAGGGTGTAATATGTTCTCTACATAGATTGATAGTGCTTCAGCACACCAGCCACCACCAGATACTATTGGTCTCATGGGTGGAAGGAGCTTGTTTTTATGAACCTTTGGTAGGCCATATATTTTAGGAATAGTAGGGTTACGTGTATTAAAGTACTTAAACAAGTCTTCATCAACTAAACCTGTCATTAGAAGGTCAAAAACAAGAAAAGAAATGTTTTCTATAATTCCATCAACAATTTTAGAGATACAACAATAAGTCACCGTATCATGCAATAATACTTCCATTTGACATAAATATAATTCTTTGTGAAGAACAACAATCTCACTGCCCTTATCTGCAGATTTTATATCAATAGACTGCATACTTTTTAATTCGCAAAGAGCATTAATTTCTTATTCAGACATATTGGAAAAGCTAGTCTTAGTGCCATTTTCAAATAATGCCCTGAATTCAGACTCACAAACATCTATAAAAGTTTGTACAACAGGGTCTATAACAGGGACAAACATATTATGTCTCTTAAAGTTAGAAGCACCATTAACGTTGTCATTAAATAAACTTTGTGAAGTCAGGTTTCTACCTAGCAGTCTCAGATCTTTAAGCCTTTCAGCGTGCTCAGCTCTTTTGTCTGGAATAAATGATAAACCCTTATTAAGGAGCTGATGTGTTCTGCTGTTAAGTCAAAAGAAGAGAGATTAAAAACCAAACCTTGGTTTAAAAATGATGCTTTTTCATGGTTGGAGTGTTCCTTTCCACACTGTTGTTCCTCTGTATCTTGCTCTTCCTTACTACGCTCCTCGATCTTTTTCTGATAGGTAGTGGATTTATTAGTGAGAAATCCAAAGTTTGTTTGTCGTCTAAAAAAGGGGACTATCGTTCGTAGTACCAGGCTCTTGCAATGTTATAGCAGACGATACTATCATACTAGTGCTAGACAAAGCACTTGGCTTGGTATGTTAGCGCCTAATTCCATTTGAAGTGTGTTTTCAGCGTTTTCAACATTAGCAGATAGTGGCTGTTCAACCGTTGGTATAGTGGCAACTGTAGGAATGCACGTTACAGCCAGAGCTCCAGCCTTCATAAGCATGCTATTGGCAGCTGAATTACGTGTATGGTTAGCTGATTCTGTAACAGCTGTTCCTGACTGCTCATTTGGCCAGGAAAAAAACATTCTGGGTTTGGAAATCCTTTGAATCTCTCTACAACTTTTTGATTTTTGTATGTTGTAGCCTCTTATCAAAAGACAAGATATTTTCTTGTAAATATTCCAATTTATCACCCACTACATCAACAGAAAAATGGTTGAGAATATCATTCTCAATACAAATCACATCATTCTTTAAATCACGTTCCATAGGAGCAAAGAAACTAATTAAAAGTTGTAGGTAACCAGCACTAAATTGCAAATTTAATTCTTGCCATCTACGGAGGTCAGGATATTGGTCTCCGTAGCTGGGCATGTTCAGAATACGCAAGGCCCTCGGGATCACTTTGTGTTGTAGTGAGGCTTGTAAATGCAGACTCTGCCACTGCAGCCTTTTATATTTATACAATTTATTTTCAAGGTCCCTGTAACACTTTATGAACTCAGGCTGATAAAGTTGGAAATGAATTTTTACACAAACAGGTTTACTGTATCACCAGGCTCGGTGAATGTGAATGTGTCACTATTAACCAGCAGTTCAGCACACTGTTATGTGCTGCACTTGAGATTTCTGACATGGCTGAAGACCTTATGGTTATCTTTTACCTGGGAGGCTATCTTAAGAGACCTGGGTACTTCTGTGAACAAGTGCATCTTCATTCAGTCATCATGTTTCCACATCAGGAAGTCCTATTTATCCCAGTTAATTTCCAAGGAAATATCATCATTCATGCTACCACTGTGCACTCCCCTTATCAGATCCATTACTGACTACAACACAGCTTTGATCTATACAAATCCAAGCACAATGCTAAACTGGAAAGGCCCCAAACATTTCTATCTAAGAAAATCAAAAGCCTTAAACCCTTCAACTATCCTGATACAGTAGAATGACTCTTCTTATTCAGTAGCCTACTAGTGACAGACCTGTGTTTTACTTTTTGAAGCATGAAAGACCCAGTCCTATTTGATCTCCTATTTCTTCACAAAAAACAGAGGCTCTGATAACAAATGCAGGTACACACAACCGCAAGCACGTACAGACACACACACACACACACACACACACACACACACACACACACACTCACTATGAACCTAAATATACACCAAGAAATAAACACAATTCACTGAAGGCCTAGGCTCCTGACTCAACTTATTTTAAATACAGGTCAAATAAAGTACTACTTTAGCTTCCTTTATGGCTAGTCTTGATAACTAGATGAGTAGACACAAATTTATTCCAGGGACATCACATGCATTTCTTCTCAGTTTGGGAGGTGAACACTATTAAGTTCTTGAAAAGGGCAACATTTACTTGTGTGTTTACTTGAAGGTATACATGGCTAGGCGTCTTATGGTCCCCATGATCACTTGCCTAGTATTGTTTCAATGTCCCTACTTCCTAATTCTGGTACTGAAGTCACACACACCCTTACAGCTTGCACCTGAGGCAGCCACCCACTTCGCCCAGCCCTGGTTATTGTAAAGCTCTAGGATACCTTATTGATTAAATCTAAATTGATTGGCCATTAATGAGTATTGTTACACTTTCTTCAACTTTCTTCAACTATAAATAAACCCATGGATATGGGTGCAACCTGCTTACCATGTACAGTACTGAATTATATAGATGTTTGATGCAAAATGCATATTTTTTGCAATTTATTTGGTTCATATACAGTACCAGTTATACAATTTTTGTTGCACAAAGCATATTATTTTTGCAATTTATTTTTTTAAAAAGGTTAGCCCTCCATATTTTTTCTTGGCTCTAAAAATGTCTGCCATTATACCATAAAGAAGTGATCCCACAATGCTTCACTACCTAAATTAGTAAATAGCCTATTATTTTCCATGTTAATTGCAGCAAAATTAATCTTATGTGTTCTATAAAGACAAGTTAGCAATTATGTCTCAGAGGTGGAACACCCTTATATTGAAAATTAATATACGAGATAATGCACTAGTGAAACCACAATATAAACAAGTAACTGATAAGGAAGTGTTTAATTACCCAGAATGCCTTGAGGGAATATCTAAGTCATGCTCAGTACTTACAATAACATCATTTTCAGGGTGTAATCTTACAAACAAATTGAGCAGACACTTAAATGAAAACATCAAAATATTCTATAATCGTCATTGCTTTTCATAGTTGCATGCAATTTTAATGGCAGAATTAAAACTGGAAATTAAATCAATTAAAATTCAAAGTTGCATGAAAAGTTCAGCAATGCATTTTTTTGTTAACCACTAACTGAGTGACTACACACATTAAAAAAAACTGTCACTGAGCTACCACACATCTGAAATGTCGTACCATAACAAAAACGTAACTCACAAAATTACTTTTAACATTAAAAAAATCCCAAAGTCAGTGTTTGGGTGGGATGCTTCTCTGCATCCCCTGCCCCATACTACACTTATATACAACTCTGAGATCACACAAAATGAAGAATAGGAAGTAATCAGTACTACATTAAAATAACTTTCTCCACCTGCTCTGTGGCATTAAGGGATAAGACCCTCACTGTGACCTACATGACCTAATAAGTTCGACTAGGGGCTTGGACACTGGATGGGTTGGGTGCAGAGAATGGGAGTGAGGGAAGGATACTAGCCCCCCCATCCTGTTGGGAAGGAGATGCTTAAGCCAGGTGCTGTACTTCAATGAATGGAATATAGACAGACAGCAGTAGAAGGCAAATATCAGCAGCAATCAGGCCATGATGTGAATTCTGCCTCCTAAGCAGCATGTGCTATAGCATGAGCCAGGTATACACAACAGAGGGCATGTACCAAGGTTAGTATTACAAGTTCTTCCTGTCAGGTGTTGAGATTTGGCAGGGGGAGGTTAAGTCATAGCAAAGCACCCTGATGGCTGCCTGGATGTTACTCTCCCATGGTCATCTCTCACACTATGGCAGAGTGCATGGATTAGCTGGCTCTCACCCCAGAAAGATTGAATGGACCAATTGGTTATGACAGGGTTGATAGCTGACAGGCAGTAATGGCATATAAAGGATGCAATACAAAGTGTTGTCCCTACTATGTGCTAGCACAATTTCTACAATAATCCATTTGTCTACTGACAGTGCACAGAGGTACTATTTACTGACCAGGTCACTCACTCATCAACAGTATTATACGAATAATATCTATAATGGCTGAGACTTAATCAGTGTACTGAATTACATCCAACATGCCAAGGCAAAGTCAGAAAAAAAAAAGTTGGGCTGTTGTTTTGAAAATTTCCTGTTTAAGATTTTCTGGATAAGATTTTTGTATTACATCATCCATGACAATGCCATCCTTTTATGTAGAGGTCAAGACCCCCTACCCAAAAAAATCTCAGGATATGTACTTCTCTGGTGTACCCTTATTAAGTTCATTGGTACTTCAAAGGCACCCATTAGACTGCAAAAGCAGTAAGAACACGCCTGCTGCTCCCACAGGCCCTGTCTAGCTGTTCATTTTTCTGCTGCACATATAGTAGGAGCTATCCACATTCAATACTTTTGTGCCTGCTGTGCAGACCCCAAAAACATAGAAATCTGTGGAGCTATCATTTTTACCAGTTCTCTGGTACAAAAGGACATTTATTGTTGCATCAAATCAAGGTTAGTCAATTAAAGGCCTTATTACATATGGTTTGCTATCAGTAGATTAGAAGCAGCAGTTCTGGAATCAATCAATACAGGCCATACATAGTTCACTCTGACAGTAAGAGCTTAACAGCAGAGCTGCTGACATTTAAGCTTAAAAAGCAGATGCGGCAGCAGCTTGTAAGGAATAAAACACATAATACTTCTAGAGAAATAGATTTAATTGCCCAATCAAATTTACTTTGTACTTACATAATTGATTCCAAAAAAAGACATATGACTGTATTACTCTTGGGACCCTCTGGTTACAAGCAGTAAAAGCAGCATCAAAAATTAATTGATGGTTTAGGGCTAGAAGAACCCTCTGTCTTCTGTTTCTAGTCAGATCTTGCTCACCATATCATATAACCTTGCTTCTGTTTGCTGTGTGTATGGTTTGTATCTCTGTTTGGCAAGTGTCTCCTCACTAAGATTTAATTTGGTGAGCAAAACTAGAACTGAATACTCACCTGTTAAGATTTTTCCTCTATTGCAAAATTGCTGTAACTGCATCAAAAAAACCCAAAAAAACAAAAAAAAAACTATCCCATTATTTTTTTAATTGGTTAACAGGATTCAGGGACACAGTTCTACACATCTGGATTGTTCCTACATGTAGGCCTGTCAAAATGTATGGAGATTGTACTTCAGTGTTAATCATTGTCTAATATGTGAAAACCACAAGGCACATGATCCAGTGTACCAAGGCATCCAGACTAGGTGATAACTTGGGAATTGGCACCAACACTAACAACGTACGGTCACATGAATGCCTAAATACAGGTCACAGATGGATAAAATGCAAGTCATTTAACTAAACATAGCAAGTGATAATGCTATTATTAGTCTTGGTACATCAGTTATATAAGACACTGATGTCTGGCTACTGCCTAAGCATCCACCATATTATTGTTCTTAAGTGACTCCAGATGTACTTGAAATCCTTGAGGCTGAGACTGGTAGCATACAGGACTGTGTCAGATGCAGGCAGCAGTGAATGAGTGATGAATACACGCAGGGTGGAAATGACAGTTTACTTTCATCTTGGGGCAGGTACATCTTCCAGTTCTGGGACATCTCATGACTGAAATGAAAGCCAATTCATAATTAGGCCTAGAGTGATTCTGTATCTGCAGCCTGACTGTTTCACCAATGGGTTTACCATGTATGGAGGACATGGAAACAGCTGTTGAAATCAGTACATAGATAAGAAATTAAAATACATTTGTGTAGAAGGTGAACTCTACAGACAAACAAAGGTAACCAGAGTATCTTTTTTATCTCCCTCCTGCTAGTTAGCTAAGCACACAGATACAGAGTGACAGACAGAGACTGTCTTTGGGTTATCACCCTCCCTCTTTCACCATTTGTTTATTAAACTATGGAAAGGTCACTGGTGTGCCAGCCTGTTGTTTTTCAGAGCAGTGCTGTAGAGTCAGATAGACACAGATCTCTGTCAATGTGCATTTTTCTCCTAAGTGGTAAAGTACTTAACATGCTTGACTCTCATAGTCTCTGCAGTTCCTGGTAAACGTATATATTCCCACAAAGTAATCATGTCTATGCTCTGTTCATTTATTTATTGTATAGAATGCCTGAAATTTACAGTTACAGTAACCAATCAATTGCATATTATGTATACAGGTTTGTGTGTGTCTGTCTCTGGTGACATGAAGACAGAGCTAATTAATTTGTTTAGTACATATTATCCAAAGGTCTTTCCAGTCTCTGCCACTCTGATGCTACATTACTTATGCATCAGTGCTAACAGGTTCCTTATACAATAACAGCACCTTTTAAATCTCTAGGGAAGTGTAGCTCAGTAAGGCATTCTGGCTGGCATGGATGCTGATAGTGTGGTTATATGTGTTGTAATGAGCCCATGCATCTCTACGCGTTTGTCCCATTAATGCTATGTTTGCTTTATTACTGTTTTGTAGATACTAGTACTAAAAAAATATGCAGACCAAGGAGAGCAAAGTATTTGATTCCTGCTGCTACTTTTGAATGTTATATTTCCTAGGCATCCAGCATTCCATAATTTATTCTAATAGCTGTAACTGGAAGTCCTGATGCTGTTCCACATGTTTTCTGAGCTTACCATTGCAGGTTATTCGTGGAAACATGGAGAACAATTTTATCTTTATCATTTCTTTAAACTTTGTGCAATGTTAGAAGGAAGTCACATGATACAGAGTTGAGATAAACATAGATGTGATATACACCTGCTGTTTAACTATTCTGCTCTGTGGTTCTTGAGAGCCTGCTGCTACTTATGTTTTCAGTGACTTCTGAGTGTCTACTTACCTCATCAGTAATTTCATGTAGGGTGCACATGTTACAGAATAGGCATGTCTGAATGCTGGTTCAATATGATTACCTCTATGCTGGTACTTGGTCTTACATGAGATATCTCCAGTGTTCTGTATGTTCCCTCTGGCTGTCTTGTTTGCAGCACATCACATGCTATCATGCTTTCATGCACAGTAATAGTGCTTAGCAACTGTCTTCACTGGTGGCTAGACATCACACAACTTGGCTTGTTTTGTATTTTCAAACATACCTACATTTCTGAAATAATGCAATGACAATTGAGGCTGCTTACACACTTCACAGCAAGAATTAGGCATTTGTCTTCAAAAGACTAGAGCTGAGCATCAGTCAGGAAAGTTTGTTGGTTAGCAGAATTATAGATGATAATAATAACCTTGGCTAGCCTATTAAATTAAACTGTAATATTGAGCATGCAATAAACAAACTAGAATTAATTGCCTGACCATGTGGCATAGAGGGATAAAAAAGAACTGCTTCCTGATAACCCACATTAAATTAGTCACTTAGTTTGCTGGCAGAATTGAGCGGGGATAATGCAAGTGAGTAGCAAATGTTAGCTTGCTTATCCTGGGGTATATGAGGTGAACAGACCCGCTGCTCTATGTTGGCAAACTGAGGTAGTGCAGGATGCATCTGGTATTGGGACATAATGCCTACATGTTGTATGTGTGCCAATAAGTAATGCATGCAGAGGCACACCTATCCTTTATAGACAGCATTGGGACATAACCACTTCCTGCCACAGAGATGGATTAGGTCAGAATATGGAGGGCCTACCTGATTTGTAAGATCATAGGAAGTTGCTAGGCTAAGGGCCCTAGGGTCCTTACAAGCCCAGCCAAGTTCTACCCTTATGTCCATGATCAGCACCTAATGCCCTTGTCCAAGAGTTACCCATCCAGTCATCCAGATTGTGTTTGAAGGGGGCCAGTGAGGTGCTCTGTTTGACATGAAGTGGGAGTCTGTTCCATAGGTGTGGTAACTTCTGGAAAACAAATCTGTCCCTCCAGCAGTTCTATTAATGTCACATACCAGGTTAAGGACTTTAGAGCGAGTAACCCATGTACCATTTGACTTGCGGATATGCAGCATTTCCAATAAAGCAGGGTCAGATCCCCTCCGAGTAGTCTGTATGAAACAGAATAAAGTGACAGTGATTTCAGATGATCCACATAGGACAGATGCTGAAGACCTTGAATTTTCCTTGTGAGAAACCTTTGTGGTTTCTCTAGTTGCTGCAGGTGGTTGGAAAGGTACATACTAAAAGGGGTGTCACACTCAGTTATTGGCCTGGTGAGGGAAAAGTACAGGGAGGTTACAACTTATTTTTTTTTTCTGTAGGTAATGCCCTTACTTATGAAATGAGCAATATAGACTGCTCTTCTTGCCACTGTGGAGACATGGAGACATGGAGACATTAGTGATTAATAGACAGACCTACTCCCTACCATCTGAGTTGCACCTTAACGGAGCAAATGAGCAGATAAGTATCTCACCTTACTTGGGGAATGAAAGGGCCATAGGTATTTCACCCCAGCATGGGAGTGAATGAGCATGGCTCTTGCCATAAGGAAACAAATATATCAATAGAGAAAAGGTAAAGGACAAAATGGGAAATCTACCGACAAAAAAAAAAATAGAACTGACTACGACAGTAAATTTAAGTAAGGTGCATAAACTGGATTTAAGTAACAAGCTGACTTTGGAAAATGTGTTTCAAGATAGGGAAGGAAAAGTAAACTATATACTGCAGTATGCAGGAGGTTCACTACAGAAAACACTAAGGCTAGCAAATATCAAAGGCAGAAAATGAAGAGAAGACAGAGGCTAAGATGGATAGACAGCATTTCAGAAACAATAAATATGAATTTGAAAGAACAAAAAGAAACAGTTTTCAACAGACAGCCCTGGTGTGCTAAAGTCCTTGAGGTCATGAAAAGCTGGGCTCAACCAGACAACTAAATGACAATTGTGTCAGCATATGAGAATGTCCTCCAGTAACATCTTAACCAAAACAAAATATTTGGGTGCCTGTCGGTCATTTTGCTTCTGCAACTAAGGCCTCTACAATCATAACAATTAACATCAATGCCAGCTATCACTGTCTAGTCCCAGTACAGGTAAATAAGATATTTTATAGTATTCATTGATGTCAGCCGAACCTTTAACACACAGCACATTCTGATTAGGAATTTGTTAATGATGTGGACTCCCCGCTCACTTCACAAGTGGTACTGTCTGTGATAAGAACCTGTAAACTGCATATATCATCTTTTACAGTCTTTGTATAACATCATTTTCTAGTGAAGTTTCAAATCAACATGGTCCTCTGTCTCCCTGGATGCATACATTTCAGACTGGCCTATGAAGGTGCCTTTACCCCTGTGGTTTACAAAAAGGAAAAAATAAGTAAAAATGCACATTTTGGCATGACTTAAATCAAGGCCAGTCTTAGGCCAATTGGACCTATTTGGCCCAATAACCCCCTGCTCCTTCAGGGGGTCCTGCACTAGGTATGACAGGATCATTCCTTAAATGGTCCAGACACTTGCCATAGAGACACTACAGCAAAGCGCAGAACATTTTCCTACTGGTGGTCTTTTTTCTGTAGTAGTTACAAGTCTTGTTACTGGAACATACAACACTTCCTGTTTTGCACTGCACTAGTATCTACTCCGGTAACTGCAGGTTCATGCCTCTTATTTTGGTTCACTGTGTCAACTGCTCACATTCCCATAGAGGTCAGTTGTTGTTACTAAGTGCTCAACAGAGTTTTCAACCCAAAACTATGAATCACCCCTATTTACTGATAAGACCAGGCTTAATGTGAAAAACGATAGAGAAGTACAATGTTTTATTTTGCTTCTCTTGCTAACATGGGGTTTGATTGGTTGTTGACAAATACAATTACAAGAAGGAATTGGAAGAGTCATTCTCAGACGGTCTTAAAGCAAACAGTGTAAGCTTAAAAAAATAAAGTAAAAAGTACCATAATGTGATGTGAGGTAACTCTAATCAATAATACTTGTGACATAATGTTACTAGTTCAACAGTATGGCAGAGAAATGCTTGCTGCAGTCACAGACAGTAGGAAAATAATCCCAGAGAAGTGAAACATGGGGGAGTGTATGCTGAGTGGTGAGAGGCAGAGGTAGACAGGAAATAAAATAATTCAGTGGCTAAAAGTAGAAAAAACAGTAACATAAACAGTTTGACTCATAAATATACTACACAGGAGCATCACAGTTTCAGAGTCACATACAAAGTAGAGGGGCAAGCAGAAACTTAAACCTAGAAAATAATTGGATTGGACTGTGAAGGTATTTTAGAGGGAAGTGTATCACAGAAAGCCGAACAAATTGTCTAATTTTGATGTTCTCCCTATATCCATATAGAAGTCATTAAAGCATTCTAATTTTGCCCCACCTGCCAAAGCATAATGCTTAATCACTTTTCTAATTTATCCCCACATGTGATCTTTACTATTTGGAAGGAATTCAGTTAGCCATACACAATTTTTTTCATGCATGCATCGAAGCGGAATGCGTATACTAGCTCAAAAGGTTTTGGATTCAGTAAGAGCTGCTTAGCTGCTTGCAAGCATGTGCAAACAAGGAAAGTTATGTGTAATACAAATTACCTCATAAGCAGGTAAATTTTATGCAAAGCACCCAGGTGGAGTGATCCAATAAGCATAAAGGCATCCATGTAGAGCCTGTATCCATGTCTGCAGTGTATGCAGACATTTTCTGTGTACAGGCATGTCCACGGAAAGAAGGGGATATAAAATTCCACAAATATGAACATAACTCCCCTGAAATGGTTAGATCACATACAGTGATGTGTGAAAAATGCATTGTTGATGTCTGAAATGCAAGGGAATATGTAAAAATATATTTTTTAATGATTTTGGCATGTTTGCACTGTGTGCTGCCATGCACAAACATGCCTCTGAATAATAAAAAAAAAAAAGGAAAAAAAAGTATTTTATAATACTTGTCAGAAATATATTATAGGACATTGTATCGGGTCTGTACAATGGTGCATTGATGCTGTTGCCTAGGTCATATGGCTATGAACCATGTAGTTTCCAGGTTGTCAGCACAGATATATATGGAAATGAGATGAATTTGTTGACTCGGTAAAAGGAGCAACCATGTCCACAGATACCTTCTGTGCAGGCTCCTACACCATATTGACATTATCACTGGATGTGGATGCCAGCAGGGGGGTGTGTCCCATTACTTTTAGGAATTTTTTAATACCCGATGCCCGTGTTTGTGTGGCGCACTGCATAGCTGAGAGTGTTCACGTGAAAAGACCACCCATGTCACAGTGATGACATAGGCAGCAAGTAATTAAAAGTGGATATATTCAGTTATTGATTGTGACTTTTGTATAACCTATGCCACACAGAGCGGTGCAGAGCTTAATATGTATGTGCAGCAGACTAGTCACATGACAGGAATGATTCTTTAGGTGTGAATAAGCTATGCTGAGTGACCCGGAGCACAGCGGCGTGCCTGACACCAAAATAGAGCTATTAAATTATACTAATTGCAATTTAGGCAGGTGAAATGCATAATAAGTAGCCAATCACACATGATGGACCTACAGCAAACTTGTATAAACTATGCATACACCATACAATCTGTTTTTCCCTCAATACTCTGTAGCACTGGAGTCCTGACCTGGAAATTTTAACTGATGAGATAATGCTAGGGGGTGCTGCAGCTATATTACATATGCATGTACTAGAGGCTGAAGTCAGCACTGTTGGTGCTGCTGACAATAGGCCTAGGCTGAGAAGGAGAAGAGTGTTCAGACCCAGGGTAACCATCCAGGAGCTACATGAGCTGGGCATTGTAGAGCACTACTGTGTGGACAGGGACATATTAGAAGGGCTAACAGTTCTGCCACTCTCAACTCAGAGCAAGAGCCAACAGAGTGGATCTCATTCCAGTGTAAACAGAGGTATGTGTAGCCCTTAGGATACTAGCTACAGGTACATTTCAAATACCAACTGGGGGCATGATAGGGGTCTCACAGGCATCTGCATCCAGGATACTCCACCAGTTCCTGGATGCTATTCTGCCACATGTCAGTGAGCATATATCCTTTCCCCTCTCCACTGAGGTGAAGGCCAGCAATATGCAAGAGTTCTACCTTGTAGCACACTACTCTGAGGTACTGGGTGTCATAGATTGCACCTATGTACACCTCAAGCCTCTACCTGTTGAGCAGGGTAGAATCTACATTAACCGTAAGGGGTACCACTCCAAATGCCAGGTCATGTGCAATGCCCAGGGGATTATCCTGAATGTGTGTGCTGGCAACCCTTGCATTTATCATGACTCCCATATCTGTTGAACATCACAGCTGTACCAGATGTTTGCTAGGGGAACATTCCATACGGCCATTTACTGGGAGATGCTGGCTATGCTCTGTAACCATGGATGATGACACCCATCAAAAATGCACACACTCACAGAAGAACACCATAATGAGGCACACACACAAACTAGCCCTCACTGGTAAGATCAGACCATAAACTAATCTCACTGGATATTCACATCCCAACCCCACCCCCTGCCCAGAAAACCACAGTGAAAAACTTCTCTAAATCAAATTTCACATGCCTCAAACCCGAGGCGAAATCCTTCAAAGCCCCCGGGCCTGTGGAAAATACGGCCCAGACCGCAGAATCCTTTATAAATGCATTCTATGAACACCTTCAGGAATGCATGGATCATGCAATCCCAAATAAAACCAAAACCCAATCCTCCAAAGGCAGGCGTCCTGTCTGGTGGACCCCAGCCATAAACAAACTATACAATAGAAGGAGGAAGCTACTACATGATAGAGCAAAATCCCAAAAAGGGAAGGCATCTCTGATCAGTATTAGCAAAAAACTACGGGCACTCATAAAATCGTCTAAGGCCAGCTTCGAGAGAAAAATTGCACAGGACACTAAGGATAATCACAAGGCTTTCTTTAGTTATGTTAGGAACCTGGGTGGGAATTCCCAGATATGCTCAGAATTAGTCCAAAATGACAAAAAATACACCGAGCCCACAGACATTACCAACATCCTAGCTGACAGGTTCAGTGCAAACTTCTCAAAAGGGCAAATATCTATCCCAACAGAGTGCTGCCCCCCTGACATCTCAGATGCTCAGGTAAGAGCCGCCCTCTCCAAAGCAAAAAACACAGCATCAATGAGACCAGATGGTGTCCTGGGCTGCATCCTACATGAACTCCAAGAAGAGCTAAACCCAAACATAAAACTACTGTTCAATCTTAGCCTTACTACAGGATATGTACCCAAAGAGTGGCGTACAGCAACAGTGGTCCCTCTCCACAAAGGTGGTGCCTCAACGGATCCTGGAAACTATCGCCCCATAAGCCTGACTTGCTTGGTCTGCAAAGCTATGGAAAGGATCATCATGGACCTCATAAATAAAGATATTGGGGACCTACAGACACTGGATCCTACCCAGTTTGGCTTTGTTAAGGGCAGATCCTGCCTCTTAAACCTGATCGATTTCTTTGAAACAGTCACCAAGGCCATTGATGAGGGGAAGGTGGTCCACACAGCCTACCTGGACCTCGCAAAAGCCTTCGATACAATACCCCACTCGGGCATTATAGATAAGCTCACCAGCTTAAATATAAACCCCTATGTCACTAGATGGGTTGCAAACTGGCTCAAGGACAGAACCCACATGGTTAGAATTGCTGGAGCCATGTCAGACTCCAAACCAGTTACAAGTGGCATCCCACAAGGCTCAGTCCTGGGACCTCTCTTGTTCAGTATATATTTCTCGGCGGTACAGGCCAACATGGAAGCACTGTGGCTGACCAAGTTCGCAGATGACTGCAAATTGGGCGCCATAATCAACTCTCCAGCCGACACAAGCATCCTCCAAAAGGGCCTCATAGAAACAGACAACTGGTGCCAGAGCCATGGCCTCAAGCTAAACGCCAAAAAGTGTATAGTCATCCCCTTTGGTAAAAACAAAGTGCCCACAAATTACCACATAGGTCGTAATCCATTAAGTACAGAAGAAGTCATTAGGGACCTGGGGACCCAAGTTGATAGCAATCTCTCATTTGACAACCACGTAGCCAAAGTGGTTAGAAAAACATTTTATATAGCCCACCTAATCATGAAGGGATTCACATCTAGATCAGGGGAGGTTATCGTGACTCTTTACTCATCCCTCATCAGGCCCATAATTGAGTACAATGCCCCTTTTGGGATGTACCTTACCAGACACCTGCAGCAACTGGAAAGACCCCAAAAGTACCTCACCAAGAGGATCAAAGGGCTCAAACAGATGCCATATGCTGCCCGGTTAAAGAAACTCCAGCTCTACTCAGTGGCATACCGCCTGCTCAGAGGCGATCTGTGCCTGACGTATAAAGCCATGTCCAACCCGGAATTAATGGACATGCTGCACCTCAGAAAATCCAAATCCCATCGAGCTACGTGCTCGAGACTTGAACCTCAGCACTGAAATAAATAGGACATGCTGGAGGGACAGATTCATAACCCAGAGGCTCCCTTCACTCTGGAATAAAATCCCAGTCCAGGTTAGGCAGAGTCCCACATTGACTCTCTTCAAGAGGAATCTTGATGAGTGGATGGGAGATCGTAGGTTTACCCCGGCTATCACTTCTGTGTCACTGTTAGACAGAGGCACAGTATACTAACCTCAAAAAAAAGGCATAGCAAAATTAATTTAAAATGGGTGGCGAAAGCCAAACACACTCTGGCTAGGCTTATAAATGCCCTAGGGCAGATAGCCTAGTATGAACCTATGAACCTATGAACCTATAGAGCATGTGTTTGGGCTGCTGAAGTCACGGTTCTGGTGCCTAGATATATCTGGTGGAGCCCTGCAGTATTCTCCAGCCACATGCGCACATATAATCACAGTATGTGCTATGGTACACAATATGATCCTGTGGAAACAGCTGCAGCAGGAGCAGCAAAGGGAAGAGATACACAGCCCCCCACTAGTGCCTAGGTCACCACAGCCACAGTCACAGGAGTACTTGGAGGAGAAACCCCCTGCTGATGTCCCTGTAGACAGATGTAGGCATGCTCGGTACACCCTCACATTGGCTAACAGGCAACACATAGCACATTTACTGACAACCTAGGGCCCTAAGGACTGACACCTTACTCCTACTCACATACAGAAATTAAAAATGATGGCAGGCAACCCACACATCCTGTACCTACTCATGTACTGGCTGTGTACTACTTGCATCAGATAGAGTCAGCCCTGATGTATGGTTGTATCAGCTGCTGCATTTGCAAGGTAAGTCCGTATCCTCCACAGTACTCATAAGGATTATTATGATATGGCATTGTATGTATGAATCTGGTACACTATACAAATAAATACAGTGGGCTACTTGCACAGAAATTTCATCAACATGGGACTACAGATACCCATTACGCTACCTTGTTTCCAAGAGGATTCACTAGGCCTCATGCATGGAATACTCATGCAGAACTTCTGCAGCAGAGTATTGGCACATCTGTCAAGGGAGATGTTAGACAGTGGGGTGACATGATAGTCAGACTACTGTGTATCCCAGCCCCTTTAGCACAGTGGTGTTCCCTTGAAACTGGTGAAACACAAACTCAGCACTGGTATAGCAGCATGCCAGACAGTCTCATGACAGTAACAAAGAAATTGATCATACAGTCTGTATCTTACTTAGCACAGGAATAACTATATACGTATGTCTGCAGTTAAATATGTGTTGAATGCGTGCTGTCTGTCAAGCAGCCTGTGTGGCTCTAAGGACTAGGGCAATTAGTTTCTGTAGTGGTGTTCACAGTTTTAATCTGGACAATAACCACTTATTTTGGATGTCAGGTAGTATTACTTTTTGTTTTACAGACCATCAGTCTTGTGTGTGGTGCAATATTATTAACCTTTATCACATATTAATTGCATCACACAAGTGAAAAAAATCACAGCCAAGTTCAGTGACATGCAGCAGTGCACAAACAGGGACAAATGTCATATTTCATGTGTAACACACAAATCCTTGACTGGAGTAGAGGTAGGTGTGGGCTGGAGTCAGGTTATAACTAGCAAAACTCCCACTGGGCATGCTCATACACTTAGTTAAGCAGAGAGAAAGTCTTTTGCTTCCTGCTCAAAATGACTTGTTATATATGGATATGTCTACAGATACAGACATATATGTATACATATTCTGTCTTTCAGTATCTCACTCTCCCTATATATATATATATATATATCTGTATGTATATAAAAATTTATATACGCACACATACAGATATATATATATATATATATATATATATATATATATATATATAGAGAGAGAGAGAGAGAGAGAGGGAGACAGATAAATCTGTTTCCACCCATACATCTTCATAAGAAATATAAATATATCATACACACACACACACACACACACACACACACACACACACACACATGTATAATTACATCCCTGTTATCTACAGATATATGTTTATATGTCTGGGTATGTTTGTATTTTCCTACATACCCTGATAATGGTGATTAAAGCTGCAGTATGACACATAGATAATGTTACAGAAACAGCCCAATATAAATAAGGCACCTTTGCAGAAAAACACAAAAAGTCCACAAATAATGAAGAAAAGACTGCAAAGGGATGGCTCCAGTTCAACAAGTTCAAACAACCAGTATTCCACAAAAATATACCAAAAGTATAGGATCCAGAATAACACAGCTCTAATGGTACACAAGCGCTTTCACAGGTTGCTTCTTCAGGTGTATAACATTAATTAAAAGACACACCTTATATAACCCTAAGAACAGTCACATGACTCTAGTGCATAAAATTTAAAAACATACACACAAATAATATCAGGCAACATCTTAAAACATTTAAAACTGTATAGCTGCTTGCACTCAATTTAAGTTATGCATTAATGTTGCTCAAAGGATCAAATGTAAGGGTTCAACATTAGATAATGCACTTCCCTACAGCCCCCTGTTCCCTGATGGATGTCACAACAAATACACCAACAGGTTAATAGGTGTGTTATGTACCATATTATGTATGCACACATTGACAGGGCACATTGTTTTGGCACACATGCTTGCCCATCCAAATTCAAACAGCCACATATGGGTAAAATGGATACTGTAGACATATAGCTAGGATTAACAACAGTTATCTGACTGCAAGGCTACTACTATATGAAGAGAACAATTGAGAAGCAATGTCATTCTGCAGCCCACACATGCTGTCCAACACAAGCCTAGTTTATGCACTCCTCTAGTATTTGCCTGCCGTCATGTGCAAAACAGACTTAAGCCATAGCACATGCATAAATACGGTGATCTGCAGTATGTAACACTAGATATGTGTGTGTGTGTGTGTGTGTGTGTGTGTGGGTGTGTGTGTGTGTGTGTGTGTGTGTGTGTGTGTGTGTAAAAAAGGGGAATCCCACATTTCAATGGGCCTGCACTTTTTGGCCTTTGCAGGTGCTGCCAGCCTCCAAACCCCTCTCTTCCACAAGGCCTGCTGATGTCATGTACCTTAACACTGCCAATTGCCAGAGTAATGTCAGACTTATGCTGTGGCATGTGCTGTAAATACTATGATGTATGGTATGTAACTCTAGATAGGTATGGGTGCTAATCTCACTCCAATCCACATGCTATGTTTATGCGTGTATCCCCCTGCAAAAAAAATGTGATCACCATACTGACCCAGACAGAGGTGGGGTTTTGCAGTATTTTGGCTGTCATACATGACATGCGCCTACACAGTCCTGATGAGAACCAGGCCTGCTGATGTCATCTACCACAACATTACCTAAAGAGATGTTGGTAGCACATTTGAGGTGTGGCGCATTCATTAAGTACTGTGATCTCTATTGTTGATCATTAAATAAGTAAGTGTTGTAATCTAATTTCAGCCAACTTGAACTGTGTATGCTGTGCACTGTTCTGTATATATGAATTGAAAGTGGTACTATTCTCACTGTAGTCAGGTGTGTGGATGTTACAGAATTTTACATCAGTGTATGGGATCATAGGATCATCAGACAGTAGTAGCCTAATGGATGTAGGTGACATAAAATTCAAGTTACATTCTAAACCTTATTTTTACAATCAGCACATATTACCCATGTCCACAAGGGACACACACAGAAGCCCTGTGGTGACAAGACAGTCATCTATGCAATCATACAGACTGCATCTGAGGAGGGCCAATGAGGTGCATTGTTTGCCATTAGGTGGGGGTCTGTTTCAACAGTCTGTGACAGTGTTGTACACATATCTCCCCCCATCAGAATGTATTATTAACGTCACATACCAGGTAATGGGACCCAGTAACATCCCAGGCTGCAGCCTACATGAACACATGCAGGGAGTTGCAGCACCTTTAGGTGCCCTATTCAACCAAAGCCTGAGTACTGTTTTTGTCCCCGCCAAGTGGATGGCAGCCACTGTCATCCCTTTGCACAAAGGTGGAGCATTCACCAATCCAGCATATTATAGACCCATTAGCCTAATTAGCCTGATCTGCAAGGCCATGGATCGGAAGTATCATGGAACTCATTAACCAGGACATTGGCAACCTCCAACCACCCAATCCCACACAGTTTGGTTTTGTCAAGGGAAGTCATGCCTGTTAAACTGGTTGACTTCTTTGAGACAGTCTCTAAAGCCATGGACAAGGGAAAGATGGTGCATGCCACCTAACTTGACCTGGCCAAAGCCTGCGATGCTATTCCTACTCAGGTATAATCAATAGACATCACTCTGTATGTTACCATATGGTTAACAAACTGGCTCACTGATAGAACCCACCTACTCAAAACAGGGGAAACCAACTCAAGCAGTAAACCTGTAATGAGTGATGTATGCCAAGGATCAGTCCTGAGGTCTACGTTGTTTGGGATATAGTTTTCTGAGGTGCAGGCCAAAACCAATGGGTTATGGCTGACCAAGTCTGCAGATGACTGCAAGCTGGCTACTGTCATCAATTCCCCTAGTGATGTGGACATCTTCCAAGTGGGTCTCACCCAAACAAATATTTGGTGCCAGCAACACGGCTTCAAACTAAATGCTAAAAAATGCCTCGTCATCCTGTTTGGGGAGAGTGATGTCCCCATAAATTATCACAATAATAAAAAAGACTTAAGCACCCAAGCAGTCATGAGGGACTTGGGCACTCAGGTTGATAGCAAACTGTGTTTTGACCATCATATTGCTTTCATTACAGAAGATTTCTACATTGCCCACCTCATTAGGAAGGGTATCTCATCCAGGGACAAGGGGGTCATAATATCCCTGTATTCTTCCCTTATAAGATCCATTATTGAGTACAATGCCCCTTTCGGCATGTACCTCACAAAGCACATACAGTAGCTGGAGAGACCACAGAGGTTTCCACCAGGATGATCCAGGGCATCAAACATCTAACCAACACAGATAGGCTAAAAGCCCTGTCCCTCTACTCAGTCTCATACAGACTCCTTAGAGATGGCCTCTTCTGGCATACACTGCAATCTGAGACTCCACTTTGATGGGACTGCTACATATATGCAAGTCAAGCTCCACTTGCGTAACCTGCACACACAACCTCAATCTGGTCTGTGACATGAATAGGTCTTGTTGGCAGGACAGATTTGTGTCTCCAATACTTCCCCTTCTGTGGAACAGACTCCATCTCAGCATCAAGCCGAGTACCTCATTAATCCATTATAAGCGCAACCTGGATAATGGGGAACAGAACATATGCCCCTGGTATTCCACCTGTGTCCTTGCTGGACAGAGGCAAGTGCTAACATGTCAAAACACAGGCTAAATTCTTGGGCAGGCTTGTAAGATCCTCAGAGCAAATAGCCTAGTAACGTCCTATGATCCTATGTCCTTACAACTGGTAATACATGTACCATTCCACTCACAGAGTTGCATCATGTCCAGTATAGCAGGGTCACACAATGTTCTGTATGCAATGCAGAGATCACTTCTGAGTGGTCTATATGACACAAGCTACAATGACAGTAATTGCACACTATCCCCATAGGTCAGATACTGGGAGCTTCCGTTGTGAGGAAAGTTTGTGTTGTGTTCACTGGCCGGTGGTGCTTGCAAAGGTACATGACAAAATGGCCATTGCAATGAAATATTTGCATGATGAGGGAAGAGCACACAGAGGTTATAAATACAGCATTATCAAGTGACAGTGCCCTCACTAATGATATGACCATGATGTACTACCCATCTTACCCCTGTGGAGACATGGTGATCTGTGGTGACGTAGGTGAAAACCTGTGTGGCCAGGCCTGTGTGCCCATGTATATCACCCCTGAGTATGTACATCAGGTATGACTAATGAAATGCTGCTTATCAGGAACATTGCTGTTACCAGGGGAAATGATACTACATACACATTTGCATGGGGTTACGGCCATGAGTATGCAAACAGGCATATGTTCATGAAGACCGTCTTGTGGTAGAGTGATATAAATGGGAGATTGTATGACTGCTCCCAGTTTGCTTTACTATGAGGTGCTTCTTGTCCTCCAGTCAGCTACAGCCAAGTTTATGGAGTTGTACAGGTGGCACACCTTGCAGTGAAGATGTGGATGTCCATGCATGCATGGACATCCACACTTTGCAGTGAAGATGTGGATGTCCATGCATGCACAGAGAACTTGTTCAACTCTGTGGTCATTACTCTGGCATTGCTAGACTGCACTGCCTGTCAGGCTATCAGACAGCACACTGGATGTTGTGTGACCTGATGTGGGAACACAGACATGTGTCCCGGTCACATAAATGTACAGTCTGACATACATAGGATAAGTGTGGGTACACACACTTTGGCCAAAGGTGCCCACCTCCCTGCAGTATGGCTCAGATCCATGGCATGCAAACATGCACCATGAAGCCGATGATGGTCAGGCTGCGTGAACTGCTGTGACATTCTGACCTGACAGGGATCACTGCCACAGTAGTGCTTGCCCAAGCAACCTTGTACATGTATGTCACCAGGCATTGTACATCATAGTGTGACACTGTAGCTGTGTTCCAACTCATCATCTGCACATTACCCTACTGAAACCCAAGAACCATAGAATACTAGGCATAATACATGCCACACTGTAATGATTGCTCTTATTGCTACTGATTGCTACTCAAGACATCTACCTGGTAAAGGGTATGCCAAGGCTACAGAGCCTTGCATGAAGTGAGACAGCTATGTGGATGAACAAACAGGCTGTGGTCTGCATCTCATGTGGAGTTTGGTACTAATGTTTTGCTTTTGGTGTGACATGAGGTGTAGGGACATGGTATCCCAGGAGACACTGGTTGTGCTGAGACCAGCAGTTGTAGTAGCCAGGTACCAGCAATTCAGGGGAGCCTCCCCTTGTCAGCATTCCTCACAAGGTAATTGTGTCAGCACAATATACACTGCTTGAGTGGTGTGCAGTTGCAGGATAACTGTGTGAACAGTGTCTCCTTACCTTTCCCAGGGTGTACGCATGAATTCCTCCACCCCCACTGCCTGCCTATGGTCTCTACAGACACAGACATGTTGGTAGACTACAACAAAATGGGACATATGTCAGGATCACATATGTGGCAGTACAGTATGTAGAAAAACAGCAATAATAGATGGCTACCAGTAATCACTGCTTGGTTATACATCTCAGATTTGACACCATGCAAACATAGTAAGGGTATGGATGAGAGTAAGATAGTGACAGTACTCATCCACCCCTGCTTGTGCCATGACAGATATTGTTCCATGGTCACACAACCAACACAAAAGTCCATTAAGTTGTGGCCTGTATGTGTAACCCCCCCTTGTAATATGTAAAGCAAGCAGTGCCACACAAATAGCAGTGTAGTATTACCACCTCTATCAACATGAAATTCTCACGAGAGTGGTATACCTATTTAACAGAGAGCATTCTACCTGTACTGTACACTAGTTCCTCTGTAGGTGTAACCCATCTGCAGATCAATGACATGCCAGAAGTACAGTTCCATGCAAGGCTTACTGTTGTAATCACCATTCCCCCTAAGTACATGGACAAATATGCATCATCTTGGAAACAAAATGGTTACATACCTGATGAAGTTCAATACTCCTCTGTTGAACAATACTGATATATAGATGTTGTGGCAATGAGTTGACCATGAAAAGTAACTCTTATGCAAAATGTTTTCCCTAGCTAGCTGTTTGCCTTTTTAACATGGTTCTGTATTAGGGAGTGATTGCCTCTGAACCGATCTATGCTTCTGAACTGCGAATTGCAGCCAGTACATCTGCTTTGCGTTATAATCAGCCAGTCCCATGCAACCACTGAACAAGATATAAGGCCTCAATGTACATTACAACCCCTTTGTCTATGTTGGATTTGGAAATAGTGGGGGACAGATCCTACATCATGGCAGAGAGGATGCCTGTAGCAGCTACTATTTACATACAAATGTGTGGGCTACAGGCTGGAGCTGAAGGTGATGCTGCAGGCAATAGGCATAAGCAGAAAGGGTGAACACTTTGCAGGACAACAAGCTGTAAGAGTAAGTGTGGGACCTGTGGCAGTCTTGTTTTATAGGCAGAGCCAGATTGAGTGTAGCCACCGCACTGGGAAGTTAGGTATGTGTGTCAGGTACGTGTATCAGCCAACGGTATCAGTAAGACAATGCAAGCCAAAATGCTTGGTGTGTCCTACTAAACAGGTAGGTGTACATTAACCATGATGTCAGACAGGTGAACAACTGCCAGATCACGTGTTATGCCCTGGTATTTCCCTGTTGAGTGTGCACTGGCAACCCTTGCATCTAGCTCAACCACCATATATGTATGTTATTTGCTCATCTGTGGTTGTCTGTGATATTACCAGCAAAACATTGTGGGCTGCAGTGAGATATTACTAGGGTACAATTTCACTACACACTTCAACATCCAGTTGGAATGCAGCCTACCTCATTACCTGTTGCACTAGGAGTAGGATGAGTAGTCCTATCTGTATGCCTTTGCTCTCTGTAATATAGAGGCAGCCATTCCAGCTGTACTGCTTTGGGTGGATAAATAGGTCATGAGACAGGCATAAATATCACACTTTATAATATTAATGGCCACATACATGTATTTTCATTGGCAGATGCAGCTGTACTTGAACCCAGGACCATGTGTACCAAAAAGTTAAACTTTTAATGCATCTTACAGATTGAGCTACAGAATCAATGTTACAGAAAGTGAATTTGTACATGTTGTAGTTATCATTCCACAGTTATCTGCTGTTAAACACCACACTTACATCTATTAGTATGTGTATGGCTTTAGATTGCTGTATTTGTGTAACAGAGTCCCAGTTAGCATCCTCTTTTCCATTAATGTTTTATCAAATGTTTTCTTACATGTTGTAGACATAACTGCAGGGTTATCTTTATCAGATACCTCAATTATGTCTAAGCTTATGTGTATGTCTTTATAGCTATGTATTTGTGTACTAGAGTGCTAACTGCAGTACTATTTTTGTATGAATCTCTTAGCTGATTTGTGCGATTTAAACATGCTTAATGAGGAAACTACAGCATTACTATGTTTTTCTTAAAAGAGTTGTTTTCATTGGCAGCTGTGTGGCTTGGCAGGATGATTCAACTGTCTGTATGTCTAAGGGTTGTGGGCTTGAAAAAGGATGCAGGTGTACATTTTGAATGTGATTAATATTGTTATAAAAGCATATATCAGTACAGCTCTGTTTAACATGTTTAAGAAATACAGCACACTGCTCTGCATCGAACAAAAAAATCTTTAAAGAAAAGAAAAATGGGCAGATAAGACAGTGGTGAAAAGGGGTGCAAGCAAGGGGGGAAACAAAGTCAAAGGCAGGTAGGGATGTGCAGGATGGGTGAAGGAAAGAACCATAGCTATCCATTTCTTCATCTGCAACAACTGTGCATTTTAACAGATCTTTTAGCTGAATTTGGGCTGTCACCCCCATAGAGGGGTGATGACAACCTAAATGTGTTGTCAAGCCAGTTGGACCAAATTATGTCTGTCCAGTGGACACATGTGTGAAATGAAGAGCTATGTATGGGGCAATATTTTTTTGGGACGGGTGCTCATTTTTTAAGGTGAGAGTGAAATGTTGGGGAAGTGACATAGATACCTGTGAGGGAGGTAAGTTGGGAAGGTGAGGAAACCTTTGCAGACAGACAAGACAGACAAAACAGCAGACAGGGTTGGTATGTGACACAAGATGGGGTGAAAACCTTGGATGGGGAGGATGTTGTGGAATCCCAGTCTCAGGAGCATCCACAAGGCAGCAGTGTGACTCACGTCTTCACCCATATGACTGTCGGCACTGATCCTTCACTGCCCCTGTGGTGGCAGTGGTGGAGGCTGGCATCTGGGGTGAGGCTGCCCCACCACGGTGGCGAGCATGTTCTCCTTCCAGCAGAGGCAACTTCCAATAGTTCGATGGAGCAACCTGCACACCATACCTGGTATTTCATCAGAGTTGACAAAATCACCCCTTCCACCATGGTTCCCAGCAGGGGGCCTAGCCCCAACCCATGGGGCAGAACTATCTGGTGCCACAGGTAATGCAGGAGTGGCAGACGGGGCACCACCAGGCTGCAGCCCAGACATGCTGGGCCCCAGTGCCACGGCCAGGGGAGCCAAGGTAGGTGGATCACCTGGAACCAGCCTACCTTGTTGCTCTGTAGTAAATTAAATGTAAACATAACGTAAGATAAGTAATAACCAAACAAATGTTAGTATTAACATAATGGAAGATAATAATGATTAATCCAAATACATATTAAGGTATATTATGTGGAACACAACATTAAATAACATAACAGTAAGTATGTTAACAGCAAGCCAGAATGAAATAACCCATAAGGTCAACATAACAGTTAGTTTAACAGAATATTTTAATATCAAATCATAATAATGAATAACATTAATAAATTAAAGAAAATAAGGGGTGAAGAGAGAGAGAGAGAGAGAGAGGAACATACCATTAGTGAACTCGCAGATTATATTACTACACAGACTATTAATGCATACTTTTACAGGTGTGCAGTATCAGTTGTGAGTACAGTGACTCCGATTCTTGTATAGATGATGTTGCACATACATACCTCTCAACCTGCTAGCATGGGAGAGTATGGGCCAAGCACTAACAAATGTAGGTACACAACTACAGGGAACTGTTTCACATTCTGTGCTCATACATTATTACCAAGTTGTTCTGTAAACAGATTTGCAAATAAATTGCATTCCAGGTAATCATTTATCTGCTAATCAAGGACCAGACAGATTGGGCAGTTGTCATTACATTATAAAAAATCTTGACATTTGAGACATTTGTTCATGTACATTAAGTAGACTAGACAGTTGGTCATGTCTTAGTTGGCTCACGTGAGAGTAGAACCCACAAGCTGTGGCTCCAGGGGACATGTGCACCTAATTTAACAATTGACTGGAGTCAGATTAGAACACACATGAATGGACTACAGCCCTAATGCAGTTATTTGAACACATTACTTATCAAAGCACAATCCTGCTTTAAACTTTATTGTTATTGTTCCTTAGAATCTGTCACTTATACACATAGATATCTGCCCAAAACATGACCTACCTTATCAGTATGCTTTGTTCTTGGAGTGGGTGGAATAGACAGTGTTATTTGGCTCAAACTGGCCAGAAGGCAGGCCTGAACCTTAATGTGGGTAGTGCACTTCATTTATCAGGCAATTATTTCTGCATTCTTTTTTAATTTCCTTTTTACAGTTGACTGGAGTCGGATTAGAACACACATGCAGTGAATACAGCTCTATTGCAGCTTTTTGCACACATTACTTATCAAAGCACAATCCTGCATTAAGCTTTATTGTTATCATTCCTTAGAATCTGTCACTTATACACATGGATAGCAGCCCAAAACGTGAGCTACCTTACCCATATACTTTGTTCCTGGAGAGGGAGGAATAGAGAGTATTATTTGACTCAAACTGGCCAGAAGACAGCCCTGATCCATACTGTGGATATTGCACTACATTTATCAGACATTTTCCCTACTTACTACACTTGCACCTCATCCTGGGCAGCTGCCCTGCATGAGACTGGACATTGCGACCCCATTCAGCCGCAGCTGTTGGAAGAGAAGCAAACCAATATGTATAATAGTTTTTCATGAATTCAGCTTGTATATTAGTAAACTAGTAGCAAACATACTTACATATCTTTGGAGTCTGCCCAGCCAAAGCTTCTTGGACCCAGGTGTCCAAGGTTCCCCTCTTCCTCTGCTTCAGGTCATCATAGTGGTGATGAGACTGCTCAAGAGTGCAGAGGATGCCAGTAGCATTGGTAAGATCCCTGGACAACCAATCCCAGGCTTCAGCTTTACATTCTGAGCCCTGGTAATCACCCTGCAGCAGCTGGGGTTCATAATTAGTCATTGGGAGTCCAACAAACACTCTGAACTCCTGCACACCCCACCTCTGTGCCCAAAAATGTGCTCCTTCATCAACATTGCCAGGCTTATCAACAGGCTACTATGGACTCCAGTGAATGGTGTAGAATTCCCTCCTATTGGCCTTAATATAGGCTGCATTTCCACTCTTACACATCATACTGTAAGATTCAGAAAAGCACTGCATTGCTTAGTGTGATGCCCCTGCAATGCCCCAGTAATCAAGGAGCCTCAATCCTCACCAATGGCAACAGTGAGGGATGTACACAATGGGAGGATGACAAGTACACACACAGTGAAGTGCAGTTTCCCTTAAGAACACACATAGATCAAAGTCAGTCAGCGGCTGGTTTTTCCCTCTTTCTCCAGATCCCCAATAAGACTACCCACTGGCACAGCTATAGGGTTGCAATCTCAGCCGAGCACCCAAGCTAAGACCTCCAGCACCCTCTCTGTCCAACCAGTGCTTTGTGTCCCTGCCCAAGTAGCTGACACACACACACACACACACACACACACACACACACACACACACACACACACACACACACACTTGGAGATTTGATTGATATACAAACACACACACCTGAGAAAGGCTGGCATAGGTTTATTAGCTATGCCTCCTTTTGTCCAGACTGTAAGATAGTTTCAGCTGCCATCAGCCACCATTTATCAGCTAGTTAAGGCCCTTACAAAGGGCATCCAATCTTACTGTGTAATGTTACCATTAATCCAAATGGTAGTCTGGCCAAGCAAGGCTATTGGAGTGGCCTGTACAGTGTCATCAAATACATATGCAAGTACTCTAAGAGCTTAAATATGTTGCACAAATATCAGCACAAAGATAGGTTTAAATATATTTAATAATAAATAATAAAAGAACAAGACAATACTCAGAAAACAAACACAGTTACTTCAGAGTTCAAAATTACAGGAAATATTTTAAAACAACTTTGCAGTACAGTCTCACAAAAACACAGAAAACATCTAAACTAATCTTTGCTATATTCCTATCTATATCTAAAAGAGATAATATGCTCTAAATCTTACTTACAAACAGGCAAGTGCAGATGATGATGATCAGTGTATGTTCTTGCTAGGTGTGACACCTATGCACTGGCCCAGTAATCAAGGAGCCTCAATCCTCACCACTAGCACCAGTGAGGGGCATGCACATTGGGGGGATAACAAGTACACACACAGTAAAGTACAATTTCCCTTAAGAGTACATAGAGATCACAGTCAGTCTGGGGTGGATTTCGCCCTTTCTCTCCAGATCCCCAATAAGACTCCCCACTGGCACAGCTATAGGGTCCAGATCTCAGTCTAGTGGTCAAGGTAAAACATCCAGCACCCTCTCTGTCCAACCAATGCTTTGTGTCCCTGCCCAAGTAGCTGACACATACACACTTTAAGATTTGATTTAGATACAAACACACAGACACTCCTGTGGAAGGCTGGTACAGCTTCTCCAGCTATGGCACTTTCTGCCTAGACTATAAAGTAATACCAGCTTCCACCAACCACTGTTATCAGCTACTTTAAGGCCCTTCCCAAAGGGTGACCAATTCACTGTGTAATATTACTGTTATCCAAATAGTAAGTGTGCCGAACACCAAAACTATTGGAGTGGCTTGGACAGTATCAGCAAATTAATGCAGGTATACTAGAGCTTATATTATCTCTACACAATACAGCCACAGTTGAAAGGTTTAAAAATATTTAATAATTAATAAAAACACAAGACAAATCTCATCAATTCAACACAGTGCTAATCAAGAGTTCAGAAATCACAGGACCTTTAAAACAATATTGTAGGATAGTCTGACATAAATATAGAAAACAGCTAGACTATTCTGGCTAAATTTCTATCTAGCTCTAAGAGAAACTATGTCCTAAATAACTTTACTTACAAGGCAAAGTGCTGATGAGTTGTTGTCAGCTTCAGACAAAATCCAAACTGCTCAATCTTTCCCTCTGAAAAAGTCTTAAATTGATAATACGCAGTACTGCTGAGTTATTTCACATTACATAATTTTTATCACTTCTCCTTTAGTTTCCAGGCTAACAGAAATGCAAAATTTACATTTCGTTGTAAGCTGCACCTGGCCAGGAAGCCACAGCAATACAAGACACTTTTACATGTAAAATCTAGCAATTATCTGTCTTAATAGCAGTAGAAAGAATTTGCTAGCTCGGGCATCCTGTCTCTGAGCTTCAGATCAACCACAGTTGTAATTCTTTACTTAACAGCTTTCTTCCAGAAGGGTGCACTGTGGTTAAATTTTTGAAGTTCAGCATATAACATAGTTTTCTTACATTTAGTTTTCTTTACATTTGTAAAACAAGCGTGTGGTTTATATTAATATTTACAATGACATAGAATTATCTACAAAATTCTATCTGGCTGGGCTGGCAACCCCTCAGTTTTTCACACACACCCTCCCCGAGAACTCAAGCTAGTTTTTCAAGTGTCCCTTGAGAAATGTTGCTTGAGAGGGTTAGGACTATCTTGGGTATACCTTACCCCATTCCCTGTCTTGAGAGCCCATCTGCTTTGGGATTGCTAATTCCACTGTGGTGCTGCACTGATATATCATATGCTTGCAACCCTAGGCTCCATCTTAGCAACTTGGCATTTTGCTGGCTGGATCAGTGTAACCATGTTAGGGGATTGTGATTTGTAACTACAGTGAATTTCCTTCCACATGTTAGGGGATTGTGATCTGTAACTACAGTGAATTTCCTTCCATACAGATAAGGCTGAAGTTTCTGCAGTGCCCAGACTATGGCTAGACATTCCTTTTCTACAGCTCCAAAGCATTCCTCCCTGGGTTGGAGCCTACAACTGAGATAAACCACTGGGTGCACTTCTCCCTATGAAGAAATCTGGCTAAGTACAGGCCTCTCCCCATGGTTCAAAGCATCCACCTGCACAACAAATTCTTTGCATCTGGGCAGGCTAACACAGGGGGTCCTCCCAAAGCTTCTTTAAGCTTCTGGAATGCTTGCTTACATGTTGGGGTCCACACTACCTTATCTGGCCTATTTTTCTTGTTATGACTGTGGGGGGAGCAGCTATGGTACTATAACTGGGGACAAACTTTCTGTAGTACCCTGCTGTCCCTAAGAATGCCCTCACCTGCTTTTTGCTAACAGGTGTAGGCCATGCCTGAAAGGCTTCCACTCTGGCAGGATCTGGCCTGATCTTACCACTCCCCACTCTGTCCCAGGTAGGAGACATCTACCATACCCGCCTGACATTAGCACGGCTTAATGGTCAACCCTGCTCTCTGTAGTCTGCCCACCACCTCCCTAACATGTTGAAGGTGCTCTTGCCAGGAATGGCTGTAGATGGCAATATCATCTAGGTAAGCAAGGGTAAACCCTCCTGATCCTGCTAGGATATGATCTACCAGCCTTTGGAAAGTTACTGGGGCATTTATGCATCCCAAAGGGCATCTTTGTGAACTCATACAAGCCTAAAGGAGTCACAAAGGCTGATCTTCCCCCTATGAAGAAATCTGACTAAGAACAGGCCCCACCCCATGGTTGCCAGAATACTAAGTTTTGCATTATCATACATTTTCTGAAGAATATATAGTCTGAAACTGAAATGCATGGCATTATTTAGTGTTTCATTCATATGTTTGAGAGAGTATGTAAACAGTATGATGTTGACTAAAGGCTCTGGGTAGGGTTCCTGAACCCCTTACTCTAAGGTAAAGCTGTAACTGTGCTGTTTAAATTATCTGACAAAGTTTTTGATTTTACTGCTGTTGAGAATTGTTTGCTAGAATTTTTTAAACTAACACCTGAACTTATAGGAAAATATTTCGTAAGCATAGACACAAGGCAGATGAAAGTGTGTGTAAAGATGCCCTTTGGGATGCATAAATGCCCCAGTAACTTTCCAAAGGCTGTTAGATCATATCCTAGCAGGACCAGGAGGGTTTACCCTTGCTTACCTAGATGATATTGCCATCTACAGCCATTCCTGGCAAGAGCACCTTCAACAGAAAATGTATGATAATGCAAAACGTAGTATTCTGGCAACTTTCTAAGTTTAAAAGACAATGTTTAAAATCTGTCCCTGATTCTGGGCCTTTATTCCCCTATTATTTTTTCACTTTGTCAAGATTTCTTACACTTAGAGGCTGAGAGGTATGAAGCAACCCTCCACTTTTCCCAGTGTACAAGTGTGCACAGTCAGATGCCATCTGGTGGCAGGGGCATTCCCTTTTGAGGAATGTGGATTTTCAGTCCATCAGTATGCAACTTGTTCTAACACAACTAGCACAAGGAGTCAATTTCCTGGAAGTGAAGGAGGGAGCCACTGTATTACCAAGAGAACCAAGAGCAGCCATGTCTGAAACATAACACGGAGCCCCCACCTCTCAGTCTGTTAGTTACTCTCATTTTATCTGAGGTACACATGTAAGATATCCTACTGCAGGGCTAGCCACCCGACAGTGTAAACCTTGGCTCGAGATGATTGTCACTGTGAAGTGACACCCCAACCCCATCTATAAAAATGGAAAAAGGGGTTGAAGATGGTTGGATGGATATGCAAGATATCATCATGCTTACCCCCAGAGCACAGTGCAGTGCTGTAACTGCTCCTGACTACTACCAAGAAATATTGCCTGTGTGACTGAAATCTAATCGCCCCCTCCTCCAGTCTTTCACTTGTTTCTCTAGCACTTCAGCAAGCAAGGCTGGTTATTGAACTCCTGTCACTGCTGTCTAGACATTATTCATAATGTCAATCACCACATGAAAATGAAGTACATGGTTAACTAATGCTTTTGTTCCTTATTGTAAAAACAGAACTTCATCAGATCAAATGGTCTGATGAAGTTCTGTTTTTTGAATAAAGATCAGAAGTATTAGCTAACCATATACTTCATTTTTGTGTGGTGATTACACTACTGTATTCATGACTGGCATCTAGCCAGGCATTTTGTTAAGTTTTGTGCTAACTTTCTTGTGCCCTGGATCACTGATTTTTCTTTTATTCAATCATAATGTATCCGAAACTGCTTTTAAAAACAGAACTTCATCAGATAAAATGGTCTGATGAAGTTCTGTTTTTTGAATAAAGATCAGAAGTATTAGCTAACCATATACTTTGTTTTTGTGTGGTTATTACACTACTGTATTCATGACTGGCATCTAGCCAGGCATTTTGTTAAGTTTTGTGATAATTTTCTTGTGCCATGTATCACTGATTTTTCTTTTATTCAATCATAATGTATCCGAAACTGCTTTTCACACAAGACAATTTTATTATTATCAATGAAGAGACTACATATAACAACTAGACTTCTTATATTCTGCTAGATGAGAAAGGGAATAAAATAAATTATTGATCCCCTCCCAGCATATTTGTGGATTTAATGAGGAATCAAGTAAAAAAAAATCAGAACAGCATTTACATTTATTAAAACAGATATACCATATTCATCAAACATTTTCATTTGCTTGTAAAAAATGAAAAGATCAAAGTACCTGAACTGACTTATCAGATGTTTAAATAAGCATACCTTCCCTGTCTAACTAGCTGCCTGGTCCTATATTCAGACAAGTGAGATACTGAAATAAATGCTTCTTGTTTTTCTGAAATTACCCAATAACTTTAAAATGTAAACATGCATATCCTTGAGTAAAAACATCACCTTCAGTAATTATTCAAATTAAATCTGGCAATACACTTTCATTCTTCTATGACAGCTCTATTAAATCAAATCAACAATGGTAGATATTGTACTAATTATCTCTGAAAGACATTCCATTTCTTACGTTTTACTGAACTCAAATTCTAATTAATTTTTATATCCAGTTTATGGTTTATTTTAATCCATGTGTGATTCCCACATATTAGTTACAAATTTCTTAGTTAATGATCACTTACAGCCTGGCTCCACAGCACAGAAGGATGGTGAAAGGCTTAATTCACTGCTGGAGCCAGGCACAATGGGGAAGGAGTGAAAAGGTATGTCTCACTCACATGTCCTAAGTGAGGGGAGGGTTGCACACATTTGGGGGTACACGAGGCTGTGCAGTTTTGTCTGGTGGAGACAGAGGAAACCACTACTAAGTATTTGGGGGGGTGAGAGGCAGGGCTGCTGCGTTGAGTGAATGCTCCCTTGTGGAAGTGAGACAAGGGCCTCAGCACCCACAATCAGCTCATTGGGTGACCTTTCACTGGGTTCATGTGGGGAGTAGAGCTTGTGCAACGAAAAATCTTGAACAACTCTTGATGGCTGTCTGAAAGATGGTCCCTCCCAGTCAACCTTCACCCCAGTACAGAGGAATAAACAAGCCCATTGATCAGGAGGGGGCTGATTATCTATATTTAGTGGGAGCAAAGAGAGTTTAAAAAAGTTATGGCTCTATTATGTAACAGTTGTAAGAAAAGTAAAGACAATATTCTTCATATTTTTTGTACTATAAGATGGTGAAAGTGTTGCGGTAGTTTGTTTCTGTAAAACTGAAGGAAGCAAACATTATAAATGGAGACATTTTCTTGCAACAAGCAGTTTTACATATTTTCAGTAGTTCAATTGATAAACAGGACCAACATTCTACAAGGTATACATTTTTCTTGTTTCACCTCTTCTCTAACTACCCAGTGGTTAACTCTTCTGGAAATGTCATTTTATACTTTACAAAAGTTATGGAAAAGTATGTTATGGTTTTAAAACTAACACATACAAAGTGCAAAAACTCCTTATTTAAAAATAATGAACAGCCTGTCATAAATTTACCAGTTTATTAGACTTTAGCCATGCACTATGGCAAAGAGAGGTAAAGCCCTGACTACAGCCCAGACAAGCTGTGTTCAAATTGTGACTGATGATGGAAGATCTGGGCACTGAGAATAGGAGTGAGTAAATGATGCTGAAACGACCCACCACTGGACCAGTAATCAAGGAGCCTCAATCCTCACCCCTGGCACCTGTGGCGAACATTCACTAGGACGATAACAGGTACAGACATTGTATTTCCAGATGCAGATCTCTGCATCAAGTGCAATTTCCCTTAAGCGCACACAGAGACCACAGTCAGTCCGTAGCTGGTTTCTCCCTCTTTCTCCAGATCCCCAGTAAGACTCCCCACTGGCACAGCTATAGAGTTGAGTTAAGTCCTTAGCTTGGGTTCTAAGCCAAGTCCTCCAACACTCTGTCTGTCCAACCAGTACTTCGTGTCCCTGCCCAAGTAGCTGACACACACTCTTGGAGATTTGTTTTACACACACACACACACACACACACACACACACACACACACACACACACACACACACACACACACACACACGCACACACTTGGGAAAGGCTGGCACAGGTTTACTAGCTATGCCCCCTTCTGACCAGACTATAAGGTAGTTACCATTGCCACCAGAAACCCTTGCCAGCTACCTTAAGGCCCTTAATAAAGGGTGCCCAATTTTACTGTGGAATATTAATATTAATACAAATGGTAGTTTGACCAAGAGCAAAGCTATAGGAGTGGTCCACACAGTGTCACCAAATAAATATGCAAGTGCTCTCAAAACTTAAATATCTCTACAAAGATCAGCCACAATGAAAGGTTTAAATATATTTAATAATAAATAGTAAAAGAACAAGAAATACTAAGTATATATTCACAGTGATATCACAGTTCAAAATAGGTTCATAGATTCATAGGTTCATAGATTAATATGAACCTATGAATCACAAGAAATATTTAAAACAACATTGAAGGGCAGTCTCAAACAAGTAAAGAAAAAACAATATCTAAACTTAGCTTCACTATATTCCTGACTGTATCTAAGAGAGAGTTAGTATTCCGTAATAATTTACTTAATTAGAGAAAGGCAGATGATGTGGTGAATGGTTCTTGTTGTCAGGTCCAAGACAGAATATAGAATGCTCTCTCTCACTAAGAGACTTCTCAAAATAATATCTAAAATATTACTGCTGGAATAGCTTGTAGAATTACATCATTTCTGGTCGTCTGACTTCTAGTTCCCATGCAAAACTCCATTGCTGGCAGCTGGCAGTATTTAGCACCTACCTGTAAAAATTCACACACAAGGGCTTTTGCTCAGATCTTTGGCAGGTGCTGGAAGTCATAAAACAATTGCATACCACTATGCTTCCAGAGTAATGATTAGTTCACTCCAAATACAATACAGAAAGGTTCCCAGTACAGACTTTGTGTTTCTGGCTGCATTGAAACCTGTGAGATAACATCTTTATGGGCTAGCCTATAAAGTGATTTAATTTCAGATATTTTTCTAAAGTTTGCTGGACTGAGGTTAACCCTCCAGTTTCCTCTGTTAAAACATACACATTTAAATAGCTGCAGTAGTGCATGAACATTTCTGTCCTATCCAGTAGGGCACACTGTGCATACATTTAAAACACAAGCACTTTACAAATACCTTTCAACACAAATGTCTGTACAAATCAGTTTAATATATACATGACATACAGTTCTAATACATTTGTAACACCAGCATCTGTGTCAACCCAGATTAACTACCAAACCCTTCCCTAGACACCTATCTTCCTATGAATATAATTTTGTGTCTTCTCTATTGATAATAAAGTTAATGTGACTATACAGCGGACTAATGTCCTGTACATATTTTGAATGATTATCCATAGCCATCTTACACTAGGACTTCTGGTGAGACTTTACAGAATAAGAGTGTCCTTGTACATATTGTGTTTGAATATCCTTTGCTGTTACACACTAGCATTTTTGTGTGACATTTGTGTATGTGACTTTATAATTAATAGTGTCTTTAGACATATTTTATTAGGAATATCCAAAACTGTTTGCACTAGGATTTTACGTATTCAAATGCTAAATCCTATGAAATGTAATGTATGCCTAAGCTTTGTAATGTACCAATGTCTTTGTAAATACATTGTCTTTGTAAACATCTTGATGTATGTGAAGCTTTTCTCCCCGGGTCTCCACTGAAAATGGACATATATCCAGCCGGACTAGCCCGGTCAACAAATGTAAAATAAAAATAAATAAAATAAATAAATCTTGTATGAATCACTTTGATATTCACAAATGACAATTTACAAAATTCCAGTTAGCTGTGCTGGCAGTACCTCCTTTTGTCACAGATGCTGCCCCCTCCCCCCTGCCCTGGGAAGAGGATGCAGCAGGTTTTCAGTTGCTGGATGCATTTGTGACCAGCAAGTAGAAGTTTGCTGGTGCCACTTATGTAGCACATACCAAGTAGATGTGAACCAGTGCTACCAAGACAGTAATGTTAGCCTCTGTGGAAGCAGATGGGCAGGATCATTCATGTTTTGGAGGGTACTGAGGTCCACATGGTGATGCACGTGCGGTCATGTTAGCCACCAAGAGGAGAGGTTTAGGACTTAAATATTGCCTTTATTGCCAGCAGATGAATGAAGTGGTTGCAAGGATTTGACAGGTAGTTCCCTCACCTGGGGACAGTTAAGATCAAGTCCCAAAATAACATCCCCAATATGGAATGAGTTGAAGCCAGACCCTCAGGATACTGGGACAAGGGTGTTTCTTATTAGTAGGACACAAGTGTGATAGCTGCAGGCAAGGGTGCAAACTGTTCTATGGCTGCCTTGATAATGACCTTATCCAACAGTGCTCTGCCTCCACTGGTGGGCCAAAAGATATCAGCTACTGGAGTATTGGGAGTGCATAGCTCATTGAAGGAGCACTGATTGCCGATGCACAAAGAAGGAAAAAGAAATCAGGAAAAAACACTTATGAGACCTTAACACTGTACTTTGTTAATTCATTTTTGCAATGGTCAGATTTTGTTCACTATACATAATGTGTCTGGTTAATATTTTGGAAGTTTATACATATTATTTATGGTTTACATAAGGTTTTTTTACCAAGATTATTTATATATGAAAACTTAATAATCATTAAAAAATACTACCACTCCTCCACAACCTGAATAGGATTATTATCCCATAACTCTCATATTATACTTTTGCATATCTCCTTCTCCTTCACCCCTACTGATATGTTCCCTCCGTACAAACATATTTGTAAATATTTGTAAATATGTACTAACAATCTTTCTCAAATTTTTAATTTTTTTAATTTTTTTTATTTTTTGGTAAAATGTATTAAAACACTGTATTACTCATTTGTTATGGATTCTTCTAAATTGCATAAGGTCCTACATCTGTATAATGTCTTACATCTGCAGAATGTCTGTATTCTACTACCATGTTACTCATTTGTTATGGATTTGTCATATTTGTAAAATTTGTCATGGAGCTTTTCTCCCTGGGACTCCATTGAAAACAGGCTCTTCTCAGCTCAATGGACTGTCCCGGTAAACAAGCTGTAAAATAAATAAATAAAATAAATTACCAACAGAGAGACTTCAATATGTCAGAAATGTGCAGTACAATGCCTTCGGGTATTTGTCATGTCCAAAATCTAATCTAGTCCACAGAGAAACAAGCACTGTTCCTATTTCCTTAACTGTTTGATGTATGATTTAATCAGAATGAGTGTGATAATATCAAAAATTAAAATAATATAGCTTTCCCTTAATCCCTCTATGTACTCCAAAATCTCTCCAGTATTTCCATGTAGGGGAACAAAAATGTGTTAATTCAACAATACTGAGACAGACTTAGTGCTCAATTTGTTTTGAAAAATAACTTAAGCATGAGATGCCCCTACTAGCTGCTTGAGGTTTTTGGTAAAGGTCAGGAAATTAGGAGCCTTCTGTGCACTTGTTGTGACTGAGGCGACTGATAGGTGTCCAAAGGAAGTGAAATAGTTAACCACATAATTGGAAGACTAAAGCAATGAAGCCACAGGAAATGAGATTGTGTAATCAGGCAGACAGTTTCACAGCCAAAACATATTCCAGACATTCCCGAGTAATATAATAGCACACTCAGTTTTGTAATTTGTTTTGTGGCATAGATAAAGTAATGGGTTTGACTTTTCATTTTCAGCCTTATGTCATGTCTGCTCAAAAAGTGGTGTAAATGCAGACCCTCTTAAATGTCTGCTGTGCTAGTGTCATGTATTTGTCTCGTTTTGCGCTAATGTATTTTCCTGTTTTTGTATATATGTTTTTCCTGACTACAGAAGGTTCACTTCTATCAGTGCTCTTCCCCAGTAAACAATTATAAATAAAATAAAATGCCCCAACAACTCAGTTGTGTATGGCGTGGGTAATGTGGTACACATTAAAGTACATCATGCTGCTGAACCTACTTGTTCACACAAGATGAATTTAAAAAATGATCAGTAAAGTAGAAAGGGAGGCTACCTACTGAAAAATTACCCTTTGTTCTTCTTTAATGCAGTGCCTACATTACTATTAGTAGCTGTACATAATGATTAAGTGAATATGTTCATGTCTGTATTAAAACTGTCTTGTGATGCAACATTCTCAAGTGTCTGGAAAATGACTTATTATTGACTTAGTTTATTGTTAAAGCTAATGCACAGGTATAATCTGAAAAAATATATAAATGTACAGAATACTAGCAGAATTTGGTCCTGATGCTATTATGTCTGTACGGGCATGACTGTGTCTACATGTTTGCATCATGTCACTGTTTATGAAATTCTTTGCACTTAACCAAGTATATTTTTTCCTTTCTCTTAGTTTTACACTTCTATATTCATGTTTGATTCAGTCTTAAAATCCTTCACTGAAGCCTGAGAAAATATATCTTTAGATTTGTAGTTCTAGAGTATCTCTAGCCATTTTGTGATTCTTAATACCCCCTGTATAGCCACTTTTAATTTTAAAACTGTGGCAAATTTTCTCTTCAGCTTTGCTTTTATAGGTTTATCTCATCTGTGTATGAGTATGCATCTTGTGTGTGTGTGTGTGTGTGTGTGTGTGTGTGTGTGTGTGTGTGTGTGTGTGTGTGTGTGTGTGTGTGTGTGTGTGTGTGCGCGCGCAAATCCAAATCTCAAAGAGTGTGTGTGTCAGCCACTTGGGCAGGGACACGAAGCACTGGTTGGACAGAAAGAGAGTGTTGGAGGATTTGGCTTGGAACCATGGCTAAGGACTCAACTCTATAGCTGTGCCAGTGGGGAGTCTTACTGGGGATCTGGAGAAAATAGAGTAACCAGCCCCAGACAGACTGTGGTCTCTGTGTGCTTGTAAGGGAAATTGCACTTGATGCAGATAGCTGCATCTGGAAATACTGTGTGTGTACCTGTTATCCTTCCAGTGAATGTCCCCCCACAGGTGCCAGTGGTAAGGATTGAGGCTCCTTGACTACTGGACCAGAGGTAGGATATCCACGTCACATATTAGTTGGCAGTTGAGGGTCATCACACAGGGTAATGAATCAGGCCCCCACCAGCCATACCCATATACCATCACTTGTTATTTCTCCCCTATTACCACAAGCACTGTTCAAACCAGTCATGTACATACTATTTTCTATTTTATTTCTACAACTATCTCAGAGATCTGGATTTCATTTAAAACTTATTCCACATGTTACAGAAAAGACACTGACAGCCATTTTCTAAACAAAACAAAACACTGTCACATTGAAAACAGAAACACTGAACCTCTCTTCCTTCAAAACTCACATTTAGTGGAAATGCCTTTGACAACCCATTAAACTACAAGAGACATGCTGGTATTCATACCTAAATAGCATATAGTGAGTACTAATTAATATCTATGTGAAGGGTGCAGGAATTCAAAAGACAAATGTATAGTAAATTTGCTTACAGCCTCAAACAGGACACAGGCCACTAGACATGAGTCCCTTTTCAGGACCAGCCCAGAAGTAGTCTGGTGAAGGCACTTGGCTGAGGCACACAGAAGACAAACGAAGGCTGAGAGAATCAAACTATGTTCTACAGGAAGCAGCACTTTAACATTTCATAGCCTCACTCCTCTGTGCTAGACAAACTTGTAAACTAAATAGTGTATTTCACAAGTGCATCCACGCAAAAACAAGCTAAATTAAAAATGTATTCATAGTTAAAATATTTAAATTCGTAGACTTCAGACTGTCCAGTTTATTTGCAGCTAAATAATAAACACACTGTCAACATTAAGGAAATCAAGGATCACATCCAAAGAACATGGCTCGGATGATGATGATGCTGTTTATTACAATGCATTTGCTTCCTTTACACTGTAACTACTATGGTTCATAGGTAGTTACTAGGCTTGCAGTCCAGGGGACCATTAAGGAGCATAACCCACATTTCCAGTTGACTTAAAGTACTGTCTGGTTAAGTGACTTGCTCAAGGACAGGTCATAAATATCAGGACAAATAACAGATGTTCTGTAAAACTAGAGACAAATTAGAGCAGACTATTCTAAATCACTTAAAAAGGTTAGTAGAACAACAAATTTTACATCAACATGCATTTCTGAACAATACAAACTGTGAAACTCTAATGACTGTCATTGACTGGCTGTAATCCTCAGTGATTTACCAAACAACAAAATTCCTAACAGAGGTCTGGCAGTTCTTGTGGAGACTAAGGCTCTTGCCCTCTGTACCTAAAGAACAGGGTTCGAGTGTGGATGGCTCTGAGCAAGTTACTTAACCAAATATTTCCCTTAGCTGGAACATTTTTCAAACACACTCTTAATGCTTCTGCATAAAACATGAAAAAAACATCCCATCTCTTCAAATTGTCATATCAGTCCTCCTAATGCTGCTACAGAAAATCCACAGGATCTCTCCCTAATGTTGATCTGCCTGTATTTCCTCTCCATGTTCATCTGTGCACATACACCATTTTGATCACTTGCTCTTGTTTATCTACTTCTCTCCCCATTCAGTTTAATTCTGCTACTGCTACAGAAAATCCCTGCTAGGCTTTGTCATTCCTTATAATGCTGACACAGCTAAAGAAGTCTTCTATTTGCTATGAACTATAAAGGCTTGCTTTACAGCAATTGACATCTCCAGTTTCCAATCACCCATCGATCTTCTGGCCTGCATGCTTACGCTTCATACCAGCTACAGCCAAAAAAAGAGACTGGACCTGTTTTGCACCAAGGAGGAAATCATTTTAGTATTTTTTTTTTAAATTAACTTAGTGGAGAAAGAAAATTATTTTTTAACTAATTTTTGCATTGCTGACCCCCCCCCCCCCCACCCACACACACACACAGCCAGCATCAGGTCCTAGGCAGCTATCTAGGTTGCCTTGTGCTGGATCTGACCCTACTCAGTGTATGTGCAAGGTCATCGAGTAGGCAGAGGCTATTCCCACTACAGCCATGATGGAGTTAGTAACGGGTCTGTAAGATGGCCTAACAGTGCATGTCCCATATGTGAGATTCTTTCAACAGACTGAATCACATGCTGAAACATGCCTTATTCAAACTCACCTGTCAGTGGTGAGGTGCTGTCCACAAAGCCATTCCACCACTACCTCCAAGATGGTAGACATTAGGCATTTGGTGACCAAATTCACACTCCTGCAGCTCTAGTACATTCACAGCTACAACTGTTATAGAGATGTCTTTGCCCAGAAGAGGATGTCCCTGTGGTTATGACAGTAGCAGCAGGGCCATGTCACTTAGCAGACATTACACATAGTCATGCAGCATGTCAGTATCTAGCCAGGGTTGTGGTACAACCAGTGCAACTCCTGGAAGAGGCAGTTCTTGTATGTGGGTATGCACATGAGGTGCTCAAACCTCTACTATGCATACTCTGGACCTGTACATTGAGTCGCAGTGCTGCAGATAGTGCTGAGGTTGTGTCCCAACAAATAGACACTCAGATCACCACAACTCACAGTACATCACACACACACACACACACACACACAGATACACAGATACACATACACGCACACAGACACGTGCACACACACACACACACACACACACACACACACACACACACACGCATGCAGACGCACGCACGCACACATATGTATGCGCACATGAGCACACTCACACACATGCTCGCGCACACACACACACATATCCACTGACAGTGGCTCTTCATAAAGCCTTTTACATTAAGCACCCTCACACACTGAAAGGCCATACACTCAACAACATTTTTTACTTTTTATAATCCTCAACATTCTCACATTTCCCTGGGAAAGACTTCCACATGTGTGCTCCTTTCCCCTCCTATGCAAATGATGATAACTGTGCCTTCCCTTTGTACATAGTTACTTGAGTTGCCTATGTCTGATGTACAGTACAGCCAGCCTATACATGAGCAAGCATAGCCTGGTGTTGACTTTGCATGCATCACTTTCACTGTACTACATCTGCTTTACTCTGGTCTACTGTGTACTGAAACTCTGCACAAGCCACTGCCTCTTTGCCAGTGCCATGGCTTACTGTGCCTACCTATATCTGTCATGATCATCCCCTGCTGCTGGATCTCTCAATGACCTCTCATCTGAATCAACCTCTGCTGCCTGATGTGTTGCAGACTGCTGCTCCTGCAAGTGCCCACCCTGCTGTAATTGCTTCTTAAGTATGACATTGTGTAACACTGGGCACACTGAAAATATTTTTGCACACTTGTCAGGGTCACCACCAGATAAGCCCAGGTAATGAACGTGCGCCTTCAGCATTCCAAACACACAGTCAGTAATGTCCTTTGTTTGTGACTGAGCATAGTTGTTACTCTGGTCTGTTTGATTTTCTGAATTTCTTATGGACGCTATCAGTCAGGATTCCTGGGCATATCAGACATCGCCAACAAGATGCCATGGGGAACTCATCCCTTGCAAAATGCTGGTACAGGACACAGGTGTGCCATATGTGGAAGTCATGATATGTGTCTGGTTGGCCTGCCGACACATTGCAGATGATACCTTGTGCATTGCAGACCACTGGTAATTAAAGGAGTAATCCCCATTACAGTTCACGTACTTCTTTCCCAGTTTACCACAAAGGGGGGGGCCTTTATTTCAATGTGGATACAGTCTATGGCCCCCAGTACCTCAGAGAAATAGGCTATATCATAGAAATCTCACATGGTTTTGTCTCTCTCTTATGTGGTATGTGGGAATCACATATGCTCCTCCACATGCTGAAGTATGACATTGAGAAACAGATGGAGTGTTCTTGAGACATATGCTGGAGATAAGGTATTGCATCCCCACCCAGTAATTTGCTGAAAGGTCCCTGTAGCTAATATACATAAAGCCACACATAGCTTAGTGTCCACTGGGATAGGTACTTCACAATTCCCACGAGGCTGCAGATTAGGCCAACATATGTCCACAGTTTTTTTGCATGATGCCCTATCCACAGGGTGCCAGTCCACAATGTCGGTTTCATAGAGTCCATGAAATTTTATGCTCATTTGGATGACCCATCTCCTCTAGGGGTGATGACATGCATCATTGTGCATGGCAATGACAACAGGAGTCTCTGCAGATGCACATTTATTAATGTTGCTGCAACCGCTAACATTCTTTCTCAACTCCCTTAGCATGAACATAAAAATGTATCCAAGTTCAGTTATACAGCTGGGGCAGCTCAGTTGCATGGCTTTTACATGTTTATGAATCATTTTCCCATCTTGTTTTGCCACATTTATAAACCCCAAGTTGCTCATTTTAATAATGTTGTTCATTACCATGTCATTATACTACTATTAGCATATAGGATCATAGGATCATAAGAAGTTACTAGGCTATTGGCCCTGAGGACATCACAAGCCTAGCCAAGAATTTAGCCCATATTCCAACAAGTCAGCACCTGATGCCCCTGTCCAGCAGGGACACAGGTGGAATCCCAGGTGTGTATTTTCTGTTCCCCATCCAGTTATCCAGGTTGTGCTTAAAAAGGGTTAATGAGGTACTCTGGTTGACGTGGACAGGGAGTCTATTCCACAGAAGGGGAGAGACTCTGGGACACAAATCCGTCCTGCTAACAAGTCCTATTGATTTCACAGACCAGGTTGAGGTCAAGCATGTGGGTTACTCGAGTGGAGCTTGACCTGCGGATATGCAGCTGTCCTATCAAGACTGGGTCTGCGATTGCTTTGTATGTCAGACAGACGTCACCTCTGAGAAGTCTATATGAGACTGAGTAGAGGGACAGAGCTTTTAGGCTATCTTTGTAGGGTAGATGTTTGAGGTCCTGGATTCTCCTGGTGAGGAGCCTCTGTATTTTTTTCAGCTGCTGCATGTGCTTTGTGAGTTACATGCCAAAAAGGGCATTGTACTCAATAGTGTGTCTTTTAAGGGAAGAATACAGGGATGTTATGATCTCCTTGTCCCTGAATGAGATACCCTTACTAATGAGTTGGGCCATGTAGAAAGCTTTCCATACAATGGGGGCAATATGGTGGTCAAAAGTCAGTTTGCTATCAACCTGGGTGCCCAGGTCCCTCAGGACTGATTGTATGCTTAGGACCTGCGTGCACCCAACCCTGCTACTTGTCACTCCAAGCTAGTGGCACATGTGTTTCTGAATCACACACAGCCTGCACACGGCCGTTTGTTTCTCAAACTCACTTAGCACTATGTAGCAAAGTTTTCAGAATCCAACCCAAAACTCGGTACTCATGCACACCCACAACCATAAGCCTATACATACAACTGACTTTAAATTAGACTCAGACCTCAAACCTAAACTTGCCAGTCAGCCCTCAGCTCTGTAAGGAGAGGTAAATATTAAGTGACAACCATCTGTCATATGTTGAGGACAATGAACACCTAAAGGATGAAATCTAAATAAATAAATAATATGAGTAAGCAAGTAAGTAAAAAGATTGCTTCAGTGGCATTTATTTGGTTATTACTATGACTGCAATGTTCCTCTAAGAGAAGGAGCACTAACAGACTGGGATTGTACAGTAACAGGGAATATGCACCACTACGGCATGATTCTTAGCTTCCGCTGCTGTGATAACTACTCATGGGATAAAAAAAAAACTTTTAATATCACAGACAATCTTGCAACATTGTGTTTGCTGTAAAGCACCTCAAGAAAGACTATATTATTACAGGTACTGACATACAAACTCACTTCCGAGCCTCCCTTTATCCAAGCATAGTAGCAGGTAAGCAATTTCCCCCTGAAAGCATGTCATTTAATAATGCACAATGTCACAAGTATGCACAGCAGTTACTGCTAATGGTGTTGTACACATCAGCAGATCCAGGTTAAATCATACCTAGATCCGTATTCACCACGACTACTTAGTGAAGCCAATTAACTTGCTAACTACAAGCTTTATATCACATATTAAGGTATTGGACCCATGCAGATCTTATACAGGAGTTCAGTTTTTAACAGTATGTTAGCAAGGTCTGAGATGTCAAGAGGTTTTATCATCACCATCTTCATACTCCAACTCAGACAAAAATTGCAGCTGTTTACACCTAATGAATGTCATGCTTCTCTTAGCATTATTGTATCAGATAATGTTTCATAATCTTGTTTGGTAACTAGGTGTTAGGTTTATTTTTAACTCCCTGCATACCAAGAAGTTCCAACTCATTTTATTTTATTTTACACACACACAAACACACACACACATTTACTTTGCCAAATATATAGAAGAAATGTTAAATCCTGTATTAACATCATAAAAGTAAGCTTGCATCATTGAACAATCTAACTGCATTTTGTTTTCATTGTTCTGTTCCTAGACTAATACCACCATAGTCCTTGCTGAGCTGGTAGGGTATGTACAAGGTCACTATGATTACCTCTGGGAGTACATGGACCACATATGTGACATCATGAACATTTGGCAGAAGGGAGTTTGCATGAAACAGGTGTCCCTGAGCATGCAGACATAATGGCTGACACACTTCTGCGGTAAGGTCTACTGACATCTCAGGTGGTGAGGGGTCTCCACGGAAGTGGGAGGCTATGGTCAGGCACACATGGTGCCATAATGTCCACTCTGACATTCAGTGCTGAGGGATGTACCTTGTGAAATTGACAGCTATGTGGGTGGAATGTTTGTGCCAAGTTAATCCATGGAATGGGCCATGACTCATGTCTGTGGGGTACTCTATGCTCTTGACATATCTGGAGCTTGCCTAGACCCTCCCAGGAAAGGTTATTCCTGTGGACAGGGATATGCATAGCCTATACACACATCTCCTGTGAGTGCCTTGGACCTGTCTGTCAGATCACCACAGTGCTGCAGAATCTGCTTAGGTTGTGTCCCAGCAAATGCACATAAGACTTCCAGTAGGCCCACCTACACAAACACGCACACACACACACACACACACACACACACACACACACACACACACACACACACACACACACACACACACACACATCAATAGAGACAATGTCCCCGGCCTAGCCAATTGACCCCAGTCTCCCCATACACCTTCACAGGTCTGACACCCAGAGCACAAAATCATGTTCAAATGTACCAATGTACCCACAATTGCCCATTAAAAACACTTGTCACTGTAGCCCTCTCCACCTGTGCATATGATGATAACTCTACCCATCCCTTTGTATACTGTTAGTTGGGTAGCCTCTGTCTGTGCAAGGACTATGACAACCTGGGTGAATGTTTGCATGTATCATTTTTTTTTCTTTATAACAATTTATTTTGGCCCTTAGTTAAGAACCGGATACTGTCTCATTGCTAGTGCTATTGCATATTGTACCTGCCTTTATGTGGCACAATCTTCCCCTGCAACCAACTCCTCCATAGGCTCCTCATCAAGCATCTTCTCCTTTACAGGCTATTCCCATGTAAGTAGGTGCTCCCCAGGCTCCTCAACAGCCACTTCCCCCTTCACAGGCTAATCCACCGTGAGCAACTCATCCACAGGCTCCTCATCAGGGAACATGTGCTTGGTCCAAATGCTGTTTGTCTGACTGACAAGAGAGTGACACCTTTAATGTTGAATACCACTTTCAGTGAATAGGTGATGTTGCCCTTTCTCCACTGTTGTGCTACCATGAAGCTGGCATATCTAATCTGGGTATGTATGTGTGGGTGGTCTCCCCCACATGTAGGGTGAAAAAAGCTTAAAGTCCTAGTCCCTGAAAGTGGCTTTCAGTGATTTGTTTTGCAGTTTTGTCCATCTGAAAAATAGCGATCTATAAATCATCATGTATTCCTCAACAGGCACCTCTTGCACTGCTATATCTTGGAATTCCTCTTCCTGAATGTGTCTAACCTGCTGCAGTTGTTTGCATATAATGATTATACATCATTGCACATACTGAGAATATCTTACTGCATGTGACAGGATCTTACTGCAGGGCACCCCAGATGCATCTAGTCAATGGAAGCAGGTAATCAGCAGGCCAAACACATGTTCAAAAATGATCCAGGTCTGTGACTGAACATAGTTGTAGCTATTTTCAGCCATGGTCTGATGAGCTCTGATGTGTGTCATTAGCCTTATCTCCATGGCATATCCACCATCATCAAAACGACATCCTTGGGTAAAAATAACCCACACAAAACACTGGTATAAGTAACTGGTTGGTCTGCAAGCATATCCTATATTACACCCTGGGCATTACAGGCCACTTGGTAGTTGTTAAAGTGGAGCAGTTTATAAAATGGACCCCAATGCCTTAGGGAAACAGGTCAAGCCATAAAAAGTCCACATGGTGTTGGTTCTCTCTACCATGGTACATGGAAACCACATATACTTCCCAACATGCTGTAACATGGCATTAAGGAACTTGTAGAGTATCCTTCAGGCAGATGCCTCAGATACATCCACCATGTCCTTTTCTGGTTAGTGAAAGCTGCCTCTAGCTAGTATTCTCAAAGCCATGCATACCTTAGTATCCACAGGGAAATGTACTCAAAGCTTCACATGGGCATGCATATGAGGGTGACACATTTCAACTAACTTCTGCATGATGCCGCTGTCCACACGGTAACAGTTCACAAGTTTAGTGTAATGAAAGACATGATGTTAGACACAGATGGATAAAACAGTACAGGGAAGAGATGCAACACCTTTACTATCATAAGCAAGTATAGTCTGTTACATATGCTAATTTACTGTTATGACAGCTACCACATGTATATTTATATCTAATATTTGACTGGGGCATTAACTGTGGAGCTATTGACTGTAGAATACACACACACACACACACACACACACACACACACACACACACACACACACACACACACACACACACACACATCATAGGATCATAGCAAGTTACTAGGCTACTGGCCCTGAAGCCCTTATAAGCCTAGCCAATAAATTAGTCCATGTTCCCACAAATCAGCACCCGATGCCCCAGTCCAGCAGGGACACAAGTGGAATCCCAGGGGTGTATTTTCTATTACCCATCCAGTCATCCAGGTTCCTCTTAAACAGGGATAATGAAGTACTCTGCTTGACATGGAGAGGGAGTCTATTCCACAGATGGGGGAGTCTCTGGGAGACAAATTTGTCCCGCTAGCAAGTCCTATTGATGTCGCAAACAAATTGAGATTTTGCATGCGAGTCATACGAGTGGAATTTGGCTTGCAGATATGCAGCAATTTCATCAAGGTGGGGTCAGAGATTGCTCTGTATGCCAGACATAGATCACCTCTGAGGTGTCTGTATGAAACAGAGTAGAAGGACAGGGCTTTTAACCTATCCGTGTAGAATAAATTTGTGAAGCCCTGGATTCTCCCGGTCAGAAACCTCTGTGGTCTCTCCAGCTGCTGCATGTGCTTCGTGAGGTACATGCCGAAAAGGGCGTTATACTCAATGATGGGCCTGATAAGGGAGGAATACAGGGAAGTTATGACTTCCTTGTTCCTGGAAGAAATATTCTAACTAATGAGGTGAGCCATGTAGAAAGGTGTCCGCACAATGGAGGCAACATGGTGGTCAAAAGTTAGATTGCTGTCAACTTGGGTGCCCAGGTCCCTCATAACTGCTTATGTGCTTAGAAAGTTGTTATTAAAGTGATAAATTCTGGAGATGTCACTCTCCCCAAAAGGGATGATGGTGCATTTTTTGGCATTTAGTTTGAGGCCTTGTTTCTGGCACCAGTCATTTGCCTGGGTGAGACCCTCTTGTGGTATGTCACATCACTAGGGGAGTTGATGACAGCATCCAGATTGCAGTCATCTGCAAACTTGGTCAGCCATAGACCTCTAGTTTTGGCTAGCACCTCTGAGAAGTATATCCCAAACAGCAGGGGCCTCAAGACTGATCCCTGGGGTACGCTGCTCATTACAGGTCTACTACCTGAGGTGGCTTCCCCTATTCTGACTGAGTCATTTCTATCATTTAGCCAGTTAGCTACCCATCTGGTCACATATGGATTTACACCAAGCTAGGACAGTTTATCTATTATTCCCAAGTGGGAAATAGTGTTGATGGCCATGGCTAGGTCAAGGTAGGTGGCATGCACTGTCTTCCCCTCATCCATGGCTTTGGTGACTGACTCAAAGAAGTCTACCATATTTAACAGGCACGATCTCCCCTTGACAAAACCAAACTGTGTGGGATCAAGCGTTTGGAGGTTGCCGATGTCATATTAATATGGCCCGTGATAATGCATTCCATGGCCTTACAAATCAGGCTAGTTAAGCTGATAGGTCTATAATTGCCTGAATCAGTGGACACTCCACCTTTGTGCAGAGGGATGACAGTGGCTGTCCTCCACTCGGCTGGGATGAAACTGGTACTCAGGCTAAGGTTGAATAGGGTGCCTAATGGTGTTGCAAGTTCCTGCCTGAGTTGATGCTGGATGTAGCCTGGGATGTTACTGGGTCCCATGGAAGCTGTGTTTTTAGCCTTTGAGAGGGTGGCAATGACTTGTTCCCTAGAGATAAGGGATGGGGGGCAGGTGCTAGGGATATCCTGGATTACTATTGTGTGGGACAGAGGGGTGAAGTTTTCACTTAACCTGCCTGCAAGCAAGTTGGATATATCCACTGCATTTGTGTACATGATGTCCTTGACCATCAGTTCTGAGCAGATTTGGGTGTTTCCCCTTTAATTACGAATGTATGTGAAGAAGGCCTTATGATTGTCTTTAGTAGATGTGACCAATTTGAACTCGAAGTTAGCTTTGGAGAATTTCAATAATACCCTTATTTGCCTGTTTAGGCCAAGGACAGATTGCTTCCAATTTGGCACCTGTTCCTTCTTGGTGCTGGACAGCAATTTTTTTCCTTTTGTTGTAGAGTTTATTTATAGCCGATGTCTACCAGACATGTTTACTCTTCCTTGAGGAGGAGGATTTTGTCCTGCCAGGTATTGCTGAATCCATGCATTTATATAAATGGTCGTAGAATACTTTAGAGCAAGTTTGGACTTTAGAGCTAGTTCCTGCTGTTGGGGAGGGGGCTGTGAAGCTGTTTAGACCTTCCTTCAGAAGGTTGTAACCAGCTTTGTAGAAGTTTTTTTTTTGTTTAACCCTAGTTGGGGGAGGGGGGTCAGGGGAGATGGTGACTTCAAAGGTGACTGCTTTGTGGTCTGATCTTACCAGGGATGATGACACTGCTGGGATTTTGCAGTGATTTCCTATGTTGATTAGTACCAAGTTCAAGATGCTCTCACCTCTTGTGGGTGTGTCAACCAGCTAGTCCAAGGCACTGGCATTGATGAAGTCGAGGAATCTTTGAGCATTTGTGTTCTGGCTCTAGTAGTTCTTCCAGTCAATGGTTGGGTAGTTAATATCGCCCAGGATAAAGGTATAGGGTTGAATCTTAATAGATTCAAGGAGGTCCAGATAGGTGTGGGTGACCTGAGTCAATGTTGGGGCCTGTAGCTAACTATGATTTTAATAGGGGCCTTGTCAACTGTTAACTACACATGGAGAGTCTCCCATGTGTCATACTGTTTGACCAGTCTGGAGTTGTGCATATCTTATATATATATATATATATATATATATATATATATATATATATATATATTTAATTTTACACACATAAACACACACACAAACACACACACTCACACACACACACAAACACACACAAACACACACACTCACACACACACACATATCTCTGAATCACTTCACCATGTTGATTACCCTCATTTATATTCATGAGTGCCCTCATTTTAATACTGTTGCTCATTACCATGTCATTACACTGGCATTTCCATACAGTGCAGCTTGTGGAATTTCCTGTGTTTCCCCACTCATGCTCAGTGTGACTGACCTCATACTTCAGTGGCCACCCTTCATGTAAAATCTCTTACCACTACACAAAATATGTTTCTGAATTCCAGGCTGTCTTACTCTAACCCTAATTAAGATAAAGTGGATACAGAAAATGAATGAATGAATGAATGAATGAATGAATGAATGAATGAATGAATGACCTAAAAAGCATCTCTTCATGTCTGGTCTTTCACTGGTCATTTTCTTCCACTTAGCCAGTATATCTGAGTGAAGGAAATTCCTATCCTGAAACCTGAATAAGGGAAAATCTAACATAGTGGGATTTTAACTAGAAACTGGTATTAGAAAAGCATTCCTGTTACCTACTTTACCTGATACTTTAAACAGTAATACATTTCAACCACAGTAAAGTGTGAGTCCACATGTTTGTTAGGCTCCATTTCATGATAAGATTTTTATTAATAGCATCACTGAGGTGGTTATTTCACAAGTTGATATAAATCACTGGGGGAAACGGGCATTTTTTAACATATATGAACTAAATATGTACACTAAGTCACAGACTCCACTGATGTGTCTTGCTAGGTACAAGACTAGTGTATTTATATATACTTTGGATGTTATTTACATGCGGTCAGGCTGGGAATATCCATACTAAAAACATATGACAAGTAACTGTCATGACTTAGAAGTGGAGAGCAATATGGCTTTTGGAAGTCATGCTGAACTAGGGTATGAAAAGGCCAGAGAATGCTATCGGAATTTTTTCATTTCTTAAGTCTCTTCCAATACTATTTCTCTATAAATTTTCTGTTTGTTTCTGTGTACCTTCAGACAAGCTTTTCTAGGTACTGTACCAGCTTGTAGATGCATTCCAGCATGGGCTACATGGTCACTGAGAGCCACCCACTGAATATGTGACTAACACCCTCTTTGATGGCTACCAGGTGGATTGGTACATGTATACATTAGTATGAGTCCCACATCCCCTCACCAGGCCAGAATAATATGGTGTTGATTTATTACACTGCTGGCCATATAACTGCCATTGGGTTTCCGCCCAACAACAACAAAGAGACACATTGTGAATAGGACTGCCCCAACAAACAATACGAAAGAAGGAGAGTTAGAAAGCTAAGTGCCAGACAGAAACATTTTCACATGTCACCCTCCCATAGAACACCACTACAGCGTGAAACATTCTGTAAAGTATGACCATTCCTACAATCAGAAGAAACGCACATTCTGGAAAGCATTCCTTCCTTACAACCAAAACTGGGATAAATATCTTAAAAAGGCATTCCCTCCAACCCACCCAACCAGAAGAAGGAAACTCCACACATATCAGAGTGAAATAATTGGAGAAGCACTTATCAAGACATGATAAACAGAGAGGTAAACATTAGTCAGTATGCCAACCATCCCACTCCCAGTCCATTGTAGAGGACAATTATACCCTGCCTCCAGCAAATATTTCTTAAGCTGTCATATGTAAACCACTGTGGCACTAAACCTATACTATACTAACCTTCTCTCCAATATCCTAATCCCACTTCAGCAGTTACTGGCAACCCCCCACAACTCCAAGAATACCAGTAGAGCAACACCTGTTTTATTAAAACATGTTGCAACTTTTTAATGCCCAGATAAACATTGCTGGGTTGAAATTCTTTTTATTTCTAATTATCCGGAAAGTGGGTTGGTTAATTTGTTGCAAGCAGGATCGCAGTAGGAAGGTTGGTAGGTGGTCACTCGGGCCATCAGGGAGACAGTCTGAATGTGATGCTAGGGTGGGGCTGTTAACCAAGATCCAGTTAAGAGTAGACTGTCTCTTAGATGATTTGTCAGTTCTAGTGGGGGATGAGATAAGCTGGGTGAATCCGTGGAGGTTTATGTGGGCTATTGGGTTTTGTGTTGAACAGGTTAGCCAATCTATGTTGAAGTCTCCCATCAGGATTGTTTCATGAGAGAGGGACTTAGAGATCTAGTGGAGTAGGTTTTCGAGAGTAGGGATATTATTTCCTGGGGTGATATAGCCGCTGATGATTATAATATGTTTATTAGGGTTTATTTCTAGTTTGGTAAAGATGAGCTCTGAATTTTCAAAGATAGGGATAATTATATCGAGTTGGCTAAGTTTGAGATGGTCTCTGAATACGCCCCAACCCCTTCTGGTGGTCCTATCTATACAAAGAATATTACACCCTGGGGCTGCTATTTCATTATTGCTGTTATCTGGCTTTAGCCATGCTTCTGTTAGAGTGATGATGTCAGGGGAATAGCATGCGAGTAGTGCATGCAGGTCATGCACTTGGTTTAGAATACTCTGTACATTTAAGTTCAGGAGAAGTAGGGAGGAGGGGTTGTTTTGTCTTAGTCTTGTTGGGTTGTGGTTACAAATATGAGAAAAGAAAGAGGGATGACATTGATAATCGAGGCAAAATGCTATATATTGCAGTTAGGGTATTGTGGAACAGAAGATGTGAAGGATTATTGTATAATAAAAACAGAAAGGATGAAGATGTATTAGTAGAAATAAGAAAATGGTTGTGGAAAACACTATGGAGTTAGAATCAAATAAGGTGGTGGGGAAAAAGAAAAAAAATGTATTCATTTTTGTTGTGTTAGTTTTTTTGTATTGTTGATGAAGAAATTATAAGAATGATGTTAGCAGGATGAGTATCCGGTTGCAAAGAATGTTAGTAATGTAAACAGTGTTTTGATAATGTGTGTGAATGCATGAATAAAGCAACCATTTAATCCTTATGTTTGGTACCATGGGAATTTTTAGAACCATCTGAGCTACCACCAACTCAGGCAGATGAGACCTACCTTTAATGTCTCACGTGAAGGACAGCATATGCAGGAATGCAGTGGCACCTTAATGCGACATTTTAGTGTCTGAAATGGAAAATTCAGCCAAACACCTGGGGCAGGAACAGTACCTACTTGTTGAGCCAATGCTCAGTTGATAGCATATACAAATATGCTTACTCATCTTGAAATAATGTGCTCTATATATAAATATATATATATATATATATATATATATATATATATATATATATATATATATATATATATTCTCTTTCTCACTGTCTCTCTCCACACACAAACACACACACACACACACGATATATATATGCTCTTGCAGATGTGAATTTTTTTACAAAAAACAGCCAGGTGTAAAGATGGAATAATATAGCAATAACCCACGCCTGGGTGTGGGTAATGCTGGATTTACCCACGGTTGGTGTGATTTGGTCACGGTGAAGCCGGTGGCCAAACAAATACAACCGTGGGTAAATCCAGCATTACCACCAGAAGTGGTTATTGCTATATCTAATGACATTATTTAAGAAAAAATAATTACTTTTCTTAAATAATGGCATTGTATAATGCCTCCTTGCTGCCCTTCGCAGCTGTCTGGTATTCTCGCGGCAGTTCTGATGTACTGCGCATGTGCATGCCTCGCGGTACATCAGACTGTGGGCAAAAGCAGCGGAGAAAGCAAGATCTCCGTTGCATTTTAAAAACTGTTTTGCTATGTTAAATGAGTTTAACATAGCGAGACAGCTTTGAAAAAAAAACAACGGAGAATCTCCGTTGCTTTTTTTTAAAGCTGTCTCGCTATGTTAAACTCCTTTAACATAGCGAGACAGTGTGAAGTAATGGAGATCTTGCATTCTCCTTTGCTGTAAAAAAAAGAGTTATAGCAATGGAAAAAGTCCGGGCGACCGGACCTTTTTCCATTACTATAACTCTGATTTACAACGTGCACGCTGACCAATCAGCATGCATGTTTTTGAATATTAATGGGGGGTTGTTGTATAATGTCAAATAATGCCATATGTCCATTCATGCCTCTAGATGTCAGAGTTCTTGAGGAATTTGTGCTCAGTCTGTTTTTGGTGAAAGAAATGATAAATAACTGTAGAAACTGAAATTTTAATTTAGCATTCTGATGATTGTGACATTATTCTTGCAGATAGTACCATTGATTTTGTCAATAACAAACTACATTATAGCTTCTATATCTTACAAACATACAAAGCTCACTGTCTTAGGACTGTATCTTGATGACAGCAAAACAAAATCCATGTTGTCTACACCCAAGCACTATGAAAACAAGCACACAGCAACATTCAATCTCTACAACATTGATGTATCCACAACTCTAACTTAAGTCTCAGTATTACTTCAATGGAATTATCTTTAGTAGAGGAAGTCAGTTCCATAAAGCTTCTTGTTGTAGCCTTGACAACCTATTAACATTTTAATCTGTAGATCATATTTTATCAAGAACAACAAGAAGACAGGTTACTTAAGTCACAACGACTGGAAAAACACTGTAAAATTGTGTTAAAACACAACCAACACCACACTGTAGCCAAAACTGTATTAATCGATTCTCTAGCACCTCGGCTATAACACAGCCTTCAATGAGTTCTCCTTGAAGGCTGTGTTATAGCCGAGGCACTAAAGAATCGATTAAAACAGTTTTGGCTACAGTGTGGTGTTGACAGATTACTTAAGGCCTGATCACTCCTTAATGATAACACTACTTCTTTTGTAAATTTATACCAGCTACCATCCTGTCTGTACCCTGCACACCTTTTTTCCTCAGTTGTCATATATTTGACATAAACTTGAGGTAACATGCTACAGAATCATTTGATTTGAAAGTGATGATCTTGATAAGACCCACCATTGGTCTTCCATATGTGTCCCACATCGGTTAGAGTTTGATCATTATCAGACATGAATGCAAATGTGTTTTGCCCATAAACATTGCTGCAGTCTTCACTGACGTCCTTCATGGTTCACTGTTGCAGTCATGACTGTAGGGTTCTTCATGCCAGCAGCAGCCCTCGATCGGCCAGAATCCCAAAGTCTGGCTTGGGCATCAGCTGAGGTCGCTTTTATCCTGACGTCAATGCGCCAGGAAGTATAAAGACCTCAGCCGACGCCATTACCCCAGTCTTTCTTGCCGCGCAGTGCCCTGAGCAGTTCACTGATGCTGGTCGGCCTACTCCTGTCTGTTTTTGGATTTACTTCCAGGACTTTTTGTTTTTTTAAGATAAGTACCCCATTGGGGAGGTCTTTTTCTTGCTCCAGTCAGATGTCAGAAAAAGTTAATAATTGTATTTCTTGTGGGAAACAAATACCTCATAGGGATTTCCACTCTTATTGTATTCCCTGCCTGGGGCCTGACCACGACGTTGCTAATTGTGGGTTTTGTGCTAGAATTAATCAGCGTACTATTAGGAGTAGGTACAACTTTGCCTTCTACTATTTTGGTAAAAGGTTTAATTATAATATGTCTTCGGATTCTTTTCCGGCATCTAGTGTGTGTAAGAGGTGCAAAGATAAAGACAGGCCTCCAAGGTCCAAAGCAGAGGATATTACTCAGTTATTGCCAGTTGCTGGTTCGTCGGTCGTCAGTGAGGCGCCTTTGCAGCCCCTATCATCCACCTCTTTTTTACCAACTGCCTGTACCAACTCCGGTGTGGAGCTGATGGGGCCTTCAGTATTGCCAGGGAATGGACCTTCGGATTCTACTCCCTCAGTTGGGTCTGGAGCCGGTAGGCAGGTACCAGCTTCTGAGGGAGTTTTCAGGCCTTCACAGCTTCATGTAAATATGGCTTCAGTTTTGCATTCTAAGACAATGACTACGGCTCCAGCTAAAAAGAAATGGCAAGCACAGACACCTTTTGATCAGGGTTCTAGGCCTCAAAGGCAGATGCTTAGGATGGCTGAAGATTTGTTATCTACTATCAGGGGTTCTCATCCCCCTCCTGACAAAAAGCCTAGATTACAGTCCGATTATGATTCTTCAGACCAAATTTCTGTTTCTTCTGCTTCTTCCTTTGAGCACGATTGTTCCTTTCCTCCTTATGAGGATTCTGATGCTGAAGATTCCTTTCCTTCAGCCTCTCCTCCTGAGGATTATTCTTTTGGTGAAAATTTGCATGATATGAGGGAGCATTTTCACTGGGAAGGGCAGGAATTCTCTGAAACCAAGAAAAGGCTTAGGGATTTTCTTCTTCTCCCTCCGCATAAGCCTCTTGATTTTCCTCCTGTATTGGACATTGTAGATGATGTTTTTTCAGAAGCTTCCCTCTCTGCTGATTCTTTTCCCCCTGCTCCGGTCAATCCAGATAGGCATTATAGGGTTCCAGATTCTCACAAGTTTCTTTTTAAGAATCTTTCACCTGATCTGGAAACAATTTCTCAGGGCCCTAAGGGTGTTAAGGCGTTCTCTGCTAAACATCCTATTCCCTCTGACCGAGAGGGCTTTGGAAAGATGTGGTAAAAAAGTTTATACTTCTGCTACATTGTCTATTAGAGCTTTGAACTGTCAATTTCATATGCTAAAGTATCAGCAATACCTTTTGTCTGTATTTAAACAAAAGATGTCAGCTGTTTCTATTGGTGCGGGTGACAAGGAGTTACAGGATTTATTGCATGCTATTGAACAACTGGGTAAACATACCCTGCATTGTGGTTTTGATTCTTTGGAAGCTTCTTGTAGGGCTGCGACAACTGGCGCAGTTATTAGAAGACATGCTTGGTTAAAGGAACAAAGCTTGCCGGATCAGGTTAAAGCCAAACTTTTGGATGCCCCTTTGCAGCATGATGTTTTGTTTGGGGCCAAAGCTGAAGAGGTATTAAAGAAAATGGAGGACAAAGCCAAATCTATGCAGACAGTTAATGATTTTCTACAGGTGCAACCTCCTAGATTTAGCAGGCACTGGCCAGCTAAACCTTGGTCCTTTCCGAGCTCGGACAGGCCTCAGAGAAGCAGATTCAGGCATTCCAGAGGTAAGGGAAAGACACAAACCCTTTTTAGGAATAGGCAGTGGCCTGCCCCCTCTCCCAAAGGTGGTGAAGATAAGTCTCAACCCTACCGGAAATAGTCTTTATGACTCTCCCTTTCTGGTTCCAGGGGCTCCTCTCCTGGAAGCACCTTTGGGAGGAAAGATTTCTTTTTTTTATCAAAATTGGGGCCACATAACCTGGAACAAATGGGTTCTGGACATAGTCTCAAGAGGTTACAGATATCATTTCCACAACTTGCCAAGACCAAACGGTTGGCCAGATCTGCTGAATCATCAATGGGCAGAGGCACAACTGCAGGTTCAGTCCCTCTTAGCTATGAGGGCCATAGAACTGGTACCAAATTTAGAAATAGGGCAAGGTTTTTATTCAAGACTTTTCCTGGTTCCCAGGAAGGAAAATTCGTGGAGGCCAATCCTGGACCTTTCCGTACTAAACACCTGCCAAGATGTACCAAAATTCAAGATGCTCACTCTGCAGCAGCTGCTGCCTATGTTGGGCAAGACCGCTTGGATGGTGACTCTGGTCTTAAAGGAAGCTTACCTGCATATTCCTAGCAGGCGAGAGTGCAGAAGGTATCTGAGATTCAAAGCGGGCTCAAAGCATTACCAGTTCTCTGTGCTGCCCTTTGGCTTATCTACTGCGCCCAGGGTCTTTACAAAGTGCCTGGCACCAGTAATGGCATTTTGCAGACAGAAGGGGATTCAAATATACCCTTATCTGGATGACTGTTTTATTCAAATGGATGACAAAGACACTCTACTTCAGCATCTAGCTTTTGTGCAGCATCTTCTACAGTACCTCAGATTCACAGTGAATCTAAAGAAGTCAAATCTGGTGCCCACACAACAGATTACTTTCCTGGGTGCTCTTCTGAGTACTACAACCCAGATGGCTTCCTTGACACCAGACAAAAAAGCGCAACTGGCTTCTTCTTTCCAGCACCTGGCTTCAATGAAACAGCTGACTGCAAGACAGGTTCTGCAGGCTTTATGTTACATGGCTTCCTGCATTCTCCTAATACCATATGCAAGACTGCATATGAGGAAACTACAGTGGTACCTCAAGCGTGTGTGGTCTCAGCATTACCACAGTTTGGAAACAGTGATCATGATTTTGCCTTGTCTACAGCAAGAGTTTCTTTGGTGGGCCGAAGCCTGTCACCAGAACAAGGGGAGGCCTTTTTGTCCTCCACCAACCAAGCAAGTTCTGACAACGGATGCTTCAGATTATGCCTGGGGAGCCCACATGCATGGGAGATGTCTTCAGGGTGTTTGGACAAAGGAGCAAATTCACCTGCACATAGATTTGAAGGAGATGCTCGCTGTACAGAATGCTCTGATAGCCTTCAGGGATTTTCTTCTGCCAGGGCAATTGTTGATAAAGACAGACAACACTACAGTGATGTGGTACATAAACAAGCAGGGGGGCTCTCACTCTTACCCCCTGTGCAGGTTAGCCATGGCTCTGTGGTACACTGCACTGACATGCAGAGTCCACTTACAGGCACAATTCCTCCCAGGAAAAAACAACACTCTGGCAGACACATTGAGCAGGACACTTTCGGATCCACACGAATGGATGTTGGATGTTTGGATATTCAGGAAGATAGTACAGGCATGGGGATGTCCGGACATAGATCTTTTTGCATCCCCTCAGAATCATCAACTTCCAACATTCTGCACCAGGACCTACCACAAACTAGCATAGCAAGTGGATGCCCTCTCATTCAGTTGGAAACACCTCTCAATATATGCTTTTCCTCCTTTTCCTCTTCTACCTCGGGTACTTCTGAAGATAAAGCAGGACAGACCGCAAATGATTTTACTGGCTCCCAATTGGCCTCGACAATTCTGGTATTCCACTCTGATGAACCTAGTTCAGGAGCCTCCCTGGATTCTGCCTCAAATCCCTCATCTACTGTCTCAACAGGACGGCCGGATCCTGCACAGTCATGTCAAAACTCTGAATCTAGCTGCCTGGTGGATCCAGGGTCTGTAAACACCTCTACTCTTTCCAAACAGGTAATGGATGTGATCCTTGAAGCTAGACGGCCCAGCACTAGGAAATCTTATGCAGGTAAATGGAAAAGATTTTGTTCCTGGAATCAGGTCCAAGGTGGTGATTCTGCCGTTCCGAACATTCCTCTGATTTTAAAGTATCTGGCAGAGTTGTTACATACGGGCCTATCTTTTTCATCTATCAAGCTTCATGCTTCTGCTATTTATGCACAATTACAATACGGATCCTCCGATTTTTTCTCATCCATTACTTAAACAATTTCTTAGAGGGGCTAAGAATGTTCGGCCCCCTATAAGTGCACCTGTTCCCACTTGGAATCTTAACTATGTTTTGGAAAAATTAACCTTGTCTCCTTTTGAACCTGCAGCTTCCACGGATTTAAAATTTTTGTCTTGGAAAACTGCTTTTCTTTTAGCTATAACCTCTGCTAGAAGGATTTTGGAATTGCAAGCATTCATGGCTGTGGAACCCTTCATTATTTTTCATCAGGACAGGGTCTCCCTAAGGACTAATCCCACCTTTATGACTAAGGTGGTTTTGGCAGTGGCCTTGAATCAGACTTTTCATTTGCCTACTTTTTATCCTAATCCTCAAAGTGAGGAAGAAAGTCTTTTGCACTCTTTGGAAGTGCACAGGCAGCTTTGTCTATACCTGGACAGGACCAAGATATTCAGGAAATCTGACCAATTGTTTGTCGCTTATGCTCCTACTGTTCTAGGGAAAGCAATCACTAAGCAAACTATTTCTAAGTGGATTGCCCACTGCATCAAATTCTGTTACTCTTTTCATGGCAATCCAGTTCCTGTTAATATTAGGACTCATTCTACCCGGGCTACTGCTACTTCAGCAGCCTTTCTTTGTGGGGTTCCTACCAAGGATATTTTAGAGGCTGCTACTTGGAGTTCTGTGCATACTTTTTCTAAGCGTTACAACCTCCCTCTCTATTCTAATTCTAGGATCGGTTTTGCTTCTGCGGTTTTACAAAGTTTTGTGGCCGCTCCTTCTGTTTCTCCTCCAGCCACCCTTTCTTAGCTTTGGGACTCAACCCTACAGTCATGACTGCATCAATGAACTACGAAGGACATAGTACAGTTGTGTACTCTTACCATAAATGTAGATGTTCAAGTGTGTTCACTGTTGCAGTCTGAGTTACCCTCCCTCCTACCCCCTCTTTTGTTTTTTTCTTTGAGTATTGTCTGTTATGAGGTATTTTGGCTGCTGAGGGTTTGGGCACCTGACATCTGGGGCAAGAAAAACTGGGGTAATGGCGTCGGCTGAGGTCTTTATACTTCCTGGCACATTGACGTCAGGATAAAAGCAACCTCAGCTGACGCCCAATCCAGACTTTGAGATTCTGGCCAATCGAGGGCTGCTGCTGGCAGGAAGAACCCTACAGTCATGACTGCAACAGCGAACACACTCGAACATCTACATTTATGGTAAGAGTACACAACTGTACTTTCTTCATTGTCTGATACCATTGAAAGGATGAAAATGTTGCACAAGCTCAAGACATGAGCTAGCAGTCTGATCTTAGTGTCCAAAACCAAAAATAAATTTGTTGATGCTATATACTGTGTTACCATGAGATAAAACTGGAATAAATTCCGTTATTACAGGAGAGTATACAGAGGAAGAGGCTGGCAAAGAAGAAGTGGGATTGTCAGAGAGATGAAGAAAATACACAGGAGATGAGGAGCATGGTAAAGAGAGAGGTGGCGAAGGCTAAGGATAAGGCATATGGAGAGTTGTATGAAAGGCTGGACACTAAAGAAGGAGAAAAGGACCTGTACCGATTGGCTAAAGAGAGGGACCGAACTAGGAAAGATGTGCAGCAGGTAAAGGTGATAAAGGATAGTGAGAAAAATGTACTCACAAGCGAGGAGAGTGTGTTGAGCAGATGGAAAGAGTATTCTGAGTGACTGATGAATGAAGAGAATGAGAGAGAGAGAGAGAGAGAGAGAGAAGGTTGGATGATGTGGGGATAGTGAATCAGGAAGTGAAACAGATTAGCAAGAAGGAAGTAAGGACAGCTATGAAGAGGATGAAGAATGGAAAGGCTGTTGGTCCAGATGACATACCAGTGGAAGCATGGAGGTGCTTAGGAGAAATGGCAGTGGAGTTTTTAACCAGATTGTATAATGAAATCTTGGAAAGTCAGAGGATGTCTGAGGAGTGGAGAAAAAGTGTTTTGGTACCTATTTTTAAAAATAAGGGTGATGTGCAGAGCTATAGTAACTACAGAGGGATAAAACTGATAAGTCACAGCTTGACGTTATGGGAAAGAGTGGTAGAAGCTAGGTTAAGAAGGGAGGTGATGATTAGTGATCAGCAGAATGGTTTCATGCCAGGAAGGAGCACTACAGATGTGATGTTTGCTCTGAGAGTGTTGATGGAGAAATATAGAGAAGGTCAGAAGGAGTTGTATTGTGTCTTTGTGGACTTGGAGAATGCATATGACAGGGTGCCTAGAGAGGAGTTGTGGTATTGTATGAGGAAGTTAGGAGTGGCAGAGAAGTATGCAAGAGTGGTACAGGATCTGTACGAGGGTAGTGTGACAGTTGTGAAGTCTGCAGTCGGAGTGACAGATGGTTTAAGGTGGAGGTGGGATTACATCAAGGATCAGCTCTGAGCCCTTTCTTATTTGCAGTGGCAATTGACAGGTTGACAGACGAGATCAGACAGGAAGCCCCATGGAGTATGATGTTTGCAGATAACATTGTGATCTGTAGTGAGAGTAGGGACCAGGTTGAAGAGGCCCTGGAGAGGTGGAGATATGCTCTAGAGAGGAGAGGAATGAAGGTCAGCAGGACTAAGACAGAATATGTGTGTGTGAATGAGAGGGGGGCTAGAGGAATGGTGAAGATGCAGGGAGTAGAGCTGGTGAAGGCGGATGAGTTTAAGTACTGGGGATCAACAGTTCAGAGTAATGGTGAGTGTGGAAGAGAGGTGAAGATGAGAGTACAGGCAGGGTGGACTGGGTAGAGAAGAGTGTCAGAACTGATTTGTGACAAGACGGGCACCAGTAAGAGTGAAAGGGAAGGTCTACAAGAGGGTAGTGAGACCAGCTATGTTGTATGGGTTGGAGACGGTGGTATTGACAAAAAGGCAGGAGTCAGAGCTGGAAGTGGCAGAGTTAAAGATGTTAAAATTTGCACTGGGTGTGACAAGGATGGACAGGATTAGGAATCAGTATATTAGAGGGTCAGCTCAAGTTGGACGGTTTGGAGACAAAGTCAGAGAGGCGAGATTGCATTGGTGTGGACATGTGCTGAGAAGGGATGCTGGGTATATTGGGAAAAGGATGCTAAGGATGGAGCTGCCAGGTAAGATGAAAAGAGGAAGGCCTAAGATAAGGTTTATGGATGTGGTGAGAGAGGACATGCGGATGGTGTGACAGAGCAAGATGCAGAGGACAGGAAGAAATGGAAACAGATGACCCGCTGTGGCGACCCCTAATGGGAACAGCCGAAAGAGAAGAAGATAACCTGCAGTACACTCTGGGAAGCATGCTTTCATAGCAGCCTAAAATAAAATCACTTAATGTAAATGGAATTTGAATTTAGTACAACTTAAATTATTCCAGTTGGGATGGTCGGCTTGTTGTATTTCATGTTGTATAGTTCATGTTTCTTAAATCTATATGTTTACATTATTAAGCAGCTCTTCTCATTCATTGTCACTGTTACGTTACTGCCTTTTCTTTCTAGTTTCATCTGTACTGTTATTTCAGTGTACCTGGCTGACTGAAGGTCTTCGGTAGCTATTTTTGTTCACCAACTACTCTTCAATTGATACATTTACTTCTGATTTTACTGTTACTAATCTTTTGAAATGAATTACACTGACACAGGTTTTTAACCAAATGTCTGGTTAGTTATATGTTCTTTTGTAGTCATGTCGGAATACGATATGCCATTTTGAATTATGATAACTCTGTATGTTTTCAGATTGTACTTGGCATGTTGCAATTGTAACTATTTCTCGTAAGTTGTATTGTCTTCCAATGTCTCAGAATTTTTCAACCCAGGAGTCCAATGAAAATTAACTTTCCCAATTAACAGATTTAATAAATAAATAAATAACTCAACAAACAAATAAATACTCAACTATGTTAAGAAAGTATCGGTTATTTCTGAAATTCATAATATTATTATAATTAAAAGATAGACATTTGCTACAGATTTATCATTAATTATTAACTCCAAAATGATTGCTTGAAGCTGCCTAGGATGAGCTCTCTCTCTGGTTGCATTTTTATGTCATTTTATTTCCTCTGCTTTGAATGCACTTTTGTTTTGACTTCCTACCTGCAGTAGTTGAACCTGTTCAGTGCTGCATTTACTGAAGACTGCTATGTTTCCCTTGGTTTTCAGTTGGTATCTTGGGCAAGTTATGAAGACAGGTGAAGGCTGCCAGCCTAGCCAGATAGAATTTTGTAGATAATTTTGTCATTTGTAAATATTAATGTAAGCCTCTAGGCTTGTTCTCTTAAATGTGAAAAGACTGCATTAGATATTGAACTGCAAAAATGTAACAATAGTGCACTCTGCTGTAAGAAAGCCAAGTCAAGCATTTTATGACTGTTTTTGATGTCAAAATTCGAGCTGACATGTCTAAAGGGAGGCATCCTGCCTAATTTTTTAAGACCAGAGTTAATGAATAAAATTTGCATGTATAAATGTCCTTTATTGCTCTGGATTCTGACCAGGTGTAAAGAACGTAAATGTAGTTTCTGTTAGCCTGGGAACACAAGGGAAGTGTGAAGAATGATGTTATGTTACACAGCTCTGTGTTATCAATTTAAAGAGAGAGAATCAGAGAGCTCAGAGCATTTTGTCTTGAGGACATCCAACATCACCAGCACTGTCTTGCTCTTTATGTAAGTTTATTTAGAACTGTGTTTTCTCTTAGAAATAGCTACGAATTAGGAAGATTAGACTGTGTTTTTCTATGATGTCAGAAATTTTCTATGGTATTATTTTAAGTATTTCTCTGTGATCTCTGAACTCTTGACTAGCACTGTGTGGTAAGAAGTATTGCCTTGTGTTTTTATTATGTATTATTAAATATTTTTAAACCTTTCAATTGTGGCTGTTTTATGTAGAGTTAATTTAAGCTCTAGAGTACATTGTATGTATATAGTGATACTGTATCAAGTCACTCTAATAAGCCTTGACTGTTCAGTCACACTTACCATTTGGATAGTAATATTGCACAGTAATAATTGGACACCCTTTCAGAAGTGCCTTTGAGTAGCTGATATTAGTGGGTGGTGGCAGCTGGTACTACCTTTTAGACTGGGCAGAAAAGGAGCACAGCTGGAGAACTGTGCCAGCCTTCCCCAGGAGTGTCTGTGTGGGTGTATAAACTCTTATCTCAAAGAGTGTGTCTGTCAGCTACTTGGGTAGGGACATGAAGCACTGGCTGGATAGAGGGGGTACTGGAGGTTTTAGCTTGCCCACTAGGCTGAGATCTGGACCTGATAGCTGTGCCAGTGGGAAGTCTTATTGGGGACCTGGAGAGAAAGGGAGAAACCAGCCCCAGACTGACTGTGATCTCTGTAAGCTCTTAAGGGAAATTGTACTTTACTGTGTGTGTATTTATTATCCTTTCCCTATATGGACTCCCCTCACTGGTGTTAGTGCTGAGGATTGAGGCTCCTTGATTGCTTGGCCAGGGCATGGGCGTCACACAAGTTACTACACATTGAATTTAAAAAAACAGTCATTATGTAAAAAAGAAGTTATGCACTCACGGGAGTATATTCTTCAGGACAGTGGACCCAAAGGAGGTTCTGTCCCTGGAGACCAAATCTACTTTGTAATTAGTGATAAAGGTATGAGACCTTGTCCAAATAGCAGCAGCACAAATGATATCAAGTGGCATACTAGCATGAAAGGCAGAAAAGGTTGCCATAGGTTCATAGGTTGGTACTAGGCTATCAGCCCTAGGGCCTATACAAGCCTAGCCATAACAATTCCCTGGCTATTTCTTCCCACACTATTTACTTCCCTGGACCCCTGTCTAGCAGGGTGCCTGACGTGATTCCCGGGGTGAATTTCCTTTCTCCCATCCAATCGTCAAGGTTCCTTTCGAAGACGGCCAAAGAGGCATTCTGCTTGACATGTATGGGCAATCTATTCCAGAGTCTGGGAAGTCTCTGGGTCAGGAACCTATCCCTCCAGCATGTTTTGTTTACTGTGACGACAAGGTTTAGATCCCTGGAGCATGTGGCTCTGAGGGATTGGGATTTCTTTAAGTGTAGCATGTCCAACAGCTCTAGGTTTGACATAGTCTTGTATGTTAAGCAGAGATCGCCTCTGAGTAGACAATATGTGACAGAGTATAGCTGGAGTTTTTTAAGGTGGCAAGCATAGGGCATCTGCATTAGGCCTGTGATTCTTTTAGTGAGGTATTTCTGTGGCCTTTCCAGTTGTTGCAGATGTCTTGAGAGGTACATACCAAACTGGACATTGTATTCTATAATGGGTCTAATGAGGGATGAGTACAGTGGGACAATGACCTCCTTTTTTCTGGATGAAAAGCCCTTAGTGATGAGGTGTGCCACATAGAAGGATTTCCTGACTGTTGTGGCGATGTGGTTATCGAAGGTGAGATCACTGTCCACCTGTGTCCCTAAGTCTCTTATCACATTTTTGGTGTTTAGTGTACTGCCACCTATATGGTAATTCATGGGTACATGTTTTTTTCCCAAAGGGGATAACTATACATTTCTTGGCATTGAGCTTGAGCCCATGGCTCTGGCACCAAGCATCTGTTTCTGTAAGGCCCTTTTGTAGAGTGATCTTGTAGAATGATCCTTGACTTTATAGGGAAGACTTTTGTTGTTAGAATTATATATAAAGATAATACAATCTGAGAGCCATTTCGAAAGTGTAACCTTAGATACAGGAGCACCTTTCTTTGTTTCTGAAAATTAAACAAATAATTGATCAGATTTCCTGAAATCTTTTGTCCTATGTAAGTAGAAACATAACAGTCTGTGTATATCCAGTTGGTGAAGCGTATATTCTGCCTTGTTGCCATAGTTGGGAAAAAAGACTGGTAGCTCTATGGACTGATTCTGAGCATACTGTTGGTAGGAAGGATGGGTTTATTCTAAGGGATACTCAGTCTTTGTGGAAAAGCATATATGGTGGTTTGATCGATAATGCTTGTAGCTCTGAAACCCTTCTAGCAGAAGTGATGGCAATCAACATACTTGTTTTCCATGTTAAAATTTTAGATCACATGATGATACAGGTTCAAAGGGGGGAAGAATCAAACAGGACAAAACAAACTTCAGGTCCCATGGTGGTAGAGGGGTTTTTATGGGTGGTCTTAACAGGTTAGTGCCCTTCAGGAAGGCTCTGCATAGTCTGTGAGACATCAGATTTGGGGCCAAATCACTTATATGGAAATTAGATATTGCTGCTAACTGCACACAAGTGGTAGCTGCAGCTGCACCTTCATTAAATAGTTTCACCAGAAATTTGAGAATAGAGGTTATTGGAGCAGAAAAGGGGTCAATGTGTTTACTTAATGCCCAGGAAGAAAATCTTTTCCATTTACTCATATATACTTTTCTCAGTGAGGCCTTATGAGAAGAGATCAAGATATGTTTCACAGAAGTAGGAAGGTTAGGAAGCCTGGCTATATTTGGAATCAGAGCAGCCAAGCTGTCAGTCTGAGGGTTTGAAGGCAAGGGTGGAGCGTTTCGGACTTATGAGTCAGAAGGTCTGGAACTGGGTCAAGAACCCACAGATCCTCCTGAAGATGAGGCCAAAGGAAGGGGGGCCAAATCTGACAAGGCCAGTATGGGGCGATGAGAATCAACTTGTTTCCCAATGAGTTTGTTTTATGGAGAACCGTGGGTATCAGATGGAAGGCATAAAGGAGACCCGAGGGCCAATCATGTACGAGTGCATCCCTTGGTGACTCCCCCAAAGGGGTGATCTGGGCAAAATAGCTGCTGCATTTGACATTCATGGCTGTGGCAAAAAGGTCACAACAACGCTGGCCCCATTTGTATAAGATCATCTCCGCTACTTCTTGTTTTAGGGACCACTCATGAGACATGAGAATTGCTCTGCTGAGTTTGTCTGCTATCACACTGGATTTTCCTGGGATGTGCATTGCTATCAGAAAGCACTGGAAGGAGATCACCCACTGCCATACTTTCAGGGCCTCTCGACAAAGGGGATAAGACCTGGTCCCTCCTTGTTTGTTTATGTACCAGACAATCGACATGTCTGTCTGTACTGCAATTGTTCCCAGCGGGAGAGAGTCCTGAAGTGCCTGCAACATCAAAAGCACTGCTCTCATCTCTAGGATATTGATGTGCAAATGGGCCTCGTGATCCTGCCAAGTGCCTTGGACTGTCCTTCCCAGATAATGTCCCCCCACCCTATCTGAAAGGCATCCATGCTCACGGTGGCCACAGACTGTGGAGGAAGATGTCACAATGATTGGAGTGAAGCCACCAGCAAAGGTCCTTCTTGCAGGACTCTGTTAACAGAATTTGGTGAGACATGGGTAGTTCCTGCAATTACCACTGACTGAATAGTAGCCACTCCAGAATTCTCATGTGCATGTGTGCTCATGGAACTAAACTCATCACTGCCGCCATGGTTCCCAAGACATTTAAAACTGTTCTCGCCTGTACTCTCATCTTGGAGAGAAAGTTGGAGACTTGCTGTCTCAGAACTAAAACTCTTTCTGTGGGAAGTTTTGCCATCATGTTTACTGTGCCTAAATCTGCTCATATAAACACAGTATGTTGCGATGGCAACAAGGCATATTTTTTGTAATTTATTGTGATCCCTAGGTGAGAGCAGAGAAATAATGTGGTGTCTCTTGTTTCCAGTAGTAGATGCTTGGTGGTGGCAGTTAGGAGCCAGTTGTCTAAATACAGAAACACTTGGAATCCTAGACATCTCAGGTGAACCGTGACTACTGCTATACACTTGGTGAAGACTCTAGGGGCTGTAGTGAGACCAAAGGACAGAGCTCAAAACTGGTAATGATTGACTCCCAGCCAGAAGTGCAAATGACTCCTGGATGGCCTGTCCATCTTTGTTTTAGTACGCATCCTGGATGTCTATAGAGCACATCCAATTGTCTATTCCCAGAAAGAGAAGAATCGACTGCAGTGTTACCATCTGGAACTTGGCCTTTTTTACTGATTCATTTAATTTTCTGAGATCCAAAATGGGCCTCCAGTCTCCTGTTCTTTTTGGCACTAAAAAGAATCTTGAGTAAGTTCCGGATCCTATTTGGTCTGTGGGGACTCTTTGGATTACTCTTTTGTCTTGCAACTTTTGTATTTCTAGAGTTGCTTGATCTCTTTGACTTGGTGGAACATCTGGAGTGTTCTTTATGTTTGGGATGGGAAGGGAAAAGGGTATGGAGTAGCCTCTGGATATGATACTTTGCACCCACTTGTCTTGTGTTATTTCCAGCCAGGCTTTGAGGTACAAAGATAATCATCCCCCAACTGCCTCCAGAGATGGACAGATGGGCCTCCCTTCAGGAGTGCTGAAAGGGCCTACCACAGAAAGAATCCCCTGTTGCCCTGATTTTGTGCCCCCCCCCCCCCGCCAAATGGATGGCATGGAAGAGTCACCACGCATGTCCTGAAAAACTTCTGAGATTTATGGAGTCACATCTTTCCTCCCTTCTGGACTTTTGGATAACGTCTAGAATGTATGGAAAAATGGACTTCCATGGCAGAGAGTGTTTTCCCTTCTTGTTCACATCTGGTTAGTGTGTCCTTGACTTTTGGCCCGAAAAAAGACGAGCCATCGAAAGGGGTGTTAATAAAGGAAGATTTAAAAGGTTCTGCAAAGTCACACAAATGTATCCAGCAATGTCTCCTTAGGGAAATTCCTGAACCTGCTGCTCTGCTCACTCCATCTGCTGCATAAGATATGAGCCTCATGGAGGAAATGACCACAGAGTTTAAGGTGGAGAGCTGAGAGGAAACCTTGTCTGATACCTCTGCAGCTACTGAACCTTGAAGAATATCTCCTAGCTCCTTTAGGAGATTTCTTTGTAGCCTTGTAAAATCCATCAGATAATTCAGTGATCTGAGTGCAAGTGTCGCTGAATAAAACATGCGCTTCCCATATCTGACCATCATACGAGAGACTCCTTGTTCTGCGGATGGACAGACGAGGATGTTTCAGAAAGTTCCTTTTTTGTGGCTGCTGCCACCACCATAGCATCGACAGGGATACCCCCCTTAGTCAGGAAATCTTTATCAGAAGGGGCTGTGGTGAACTTATTTGGCATCTGAGGGACAGGTTCCACTGTGTCTGGGGACTCCCATGCCTTTCGACTAACTAGTTCCATAAGTTCGTCGAAAGGCGTAGACATCCAAGTGCTGAAAGTTGAGACCCAAAGGCCTTCTGGTAAACAGACTCCTCATCAGAAGGGTTCATGGGCTTCCAGCCACCTCTCTGCTTAAGGATTTCTAGGATATCTGCAAAGGAGACATCCTCAGAGGGTGATGGTGGGGACCCTTCCGACTTATCGAGGTCTGTGTCAGAGGTGACTGACTTCTCTAGGGAGTCTAAATGCATCTTCTCGTGGAGTCTCTTACGAGGGACTTCAGAAGGGTATTCTGGGGAGATTTCAGAGAAGAGCGGTTCACTCAATGGGGTACCCTGAGGCTTAGGGTCTCCACTGGTCTGTGGATGGTGTGGTGCAGAGACAGACACCAGTGCTTTAGGGGGAAGAATGCTGGAACCTTCGAGTGGACCTGTCTGCGGAGACAGCACTCTCCTCATCAGCTCAAAAGCCCCCCTCCTCTGATCCAAGGACACCTCCAGCTCCAAAGAGCCAGAAGAGATCCCCAGAACCAAGGGGATTGGCTCCAAAGCTGATGTAGGAGTCAAGCTCATCTGTGCTGAAGCCCCAAGAGGTAAGTTCAGATCCAACAAATGTCTGATCCAACTCCCCTCTGCGTACCCGACCGAGACCATTGGCTCCTAGACTCCTCAGATGGAACAGAGGATGTCGGAGCAGACATTGGGCCCAAAGATCCCAGGATGGGTCTCAGCACCGATGGTTCCACAGCAGTCATTTTCAGGCATTCCAGCTCCAAGGTCCTGGGTCAGCTCGGAGGAGGAATCAATGTCAATGGGAAAGTTTTGGCCTGCTCTGAATCCCTCTGGGTTGGAGGCTAGAGGAGTTTGGCCAGCACCAGTGTCCTTAAAAGTCTTTGCACCATTCTATCCACATCATTGTCTGAAAGACTCCTGGAGGACTTAGAGGAGGGAGTAGGAGATCTAATCATCTGCAGAGTAAGGGACCTTAGAACTGGAGTAACAGGCTCCAATACTGCGGACTGGCTCCTTAGTTTGAACTCCATTGGCACCAAAACAACTGGCACCAATGAAGTAGATTTTGTTGGTCAGAAGTCGTCGGAGCCGGAGATACAACTTTGCTTAATTTTTTTAACTGGCTCTGATTGCTGTAAAGAGAGAAGATCTCTTGGTGGATTTGTCAGAATTTGCTGAAGCTGATTTCACTGATCTTGAAGTGCCTGCACCTTCTTCTAGAACTTCTTGGAAAGGGGATTTCAGTAAGCCTCTCACTATCAATTTGTTTCTTCTTTCTAGCAGTACTCTGGAGCTGAATGAATGACATATTGAACATAACTCTTGAAGATGTACTGCTCCCAGTCAGTAGACACAAACAGTATGAGAATCAGTTAAAGACATATTTTGGCTGCATTTACTACATTTTTTGAAGCCCAAAGGTTTAGTTTCCTTATGCTCCTTGAACATGTTCAAAATCACAGCCCTCACACAAGAACAAATCAACAACTACTTAACACACTAAACACATATGATACCTATATAAATAAAAATGTAAATGTTCGTTTGTTCAAAATCTTAAATCTCCGAAAGTTCTTCACCGATTGCTTTGAAATTTTCACACAATGTTGCATTCGAATACGCACGTGCTTTTATATACCTACTATTATATAGATGTCACACGTTGCATTCGAATACACGTGTGTTTTTATATACCTACTATGGATTCTATATATTTGTATACAAATATGCAATTTTATATGTTTTTGTTATAACTTTCTTACTTCTTTTCCAGTGCAATCAATCTGCTTTAGTTCATCCAAATAATGCCTCGCAGAAGATCAAACTTAGGTCGTCATACTCGCGGAGCGGAAGCAGTGCGATGAGTAATTGCAAATCAAACTGAGGAAGAATGGGCATCAGCGAATGAGTGAAACAGACAAAGAATGGCTCAAATATATGCCGAGAAAGCAGCACAGCGACGTGCAGCTAGACTTGAGGATGCACGATTGCGAGCATGGCGATCGCGTTCTACAGCTTCAGATCTGCTTCGTTCTCCTCGATCGACACCAGCGGATGAAATAAATGTTTGCCTGAAATACTCTACTTTGTGGCGACATGTAAAGACATTAAAATTAACTACAAATATGCATGTCCAGCTGCAAAACGATCGATCAGCTGAGATATTCTCACATCAATTGCTGAAAATTGGGAACGGAAAGGTGCCGGTTGATCTGACCTCAGGACGAATTTCATTGCCTCATAACTTCTGCAATTTAGTGACGTCAAAAGAAGAATTGGTTGAAAAATTATTTCCCAATATTCAAACCAATTATAAGAATCATGATTGGCTGACTGAACGAGCTATTCTTGCGGCCAAGAACAAAGGCGTCTACGAACTTAACAATATTATTATTGTACTGCAATTGAAAATCGGCGTGCCAATTATCATGTTGCGAAATATCAACCAGCCAAAGCTTTGCACCGGCATGCGGCTTGCAGTAAAAAAATTAATGAGCAATGTCATAGAAGCAACAATCTTGACAGGACCTTTCAAAGGTGAAGATGTCCTCATTCCTTGCATTCCTATGATTCCAACGGATATGCCATTTCAATTTAAGAGATTGCAATTCCCAATTTGATTGGCGTTTGCAATCACCATCAACAAAGCTCAGGGCCAATCTTTAAAATTGTGCGGTTTAGATCTATACATGGAATGCTTCTCACATGGACAATTATATATTGCATGTTCTAGAGACGGCAAACCAGACAATCTCTATATCTGCACAGACAATGGAAAAACAAAAAATATTGTATACCCACAAGCATTGTGAAATTAAACATATTAGAAATGTGCGCTTTCTCTTTTCTTTCTTTTCCATTTAACCAGACTGAGCCACAGCAACGCATGGCCGGGTACAGCTAGTAATATATAAAATATCAAACTTTTTTTTTGTGGGGAGAAACTTCAACAAACAAGAGGAAGGAAAGAAATTAGGTAGCCCTCTAACTAAAATGGGCAGCAGCAGCCCTCTGACTTAAATGGGCTGATGCCCCTTTTGTTTTAACAATAAGATTAACTATCTATGGATTTCAAAGATATTAACAATAAACAATAGCAAAATGCCCTCTAACTAAAACGGGCAGCAGCAGCCCTCTAACTTAAACGGGCTGATGCCTTTTTTTTTTTTTTTTTTTAAATAAGAGTTAACTACATATGAACTTCAAAAAGCAACAGTAAAAAAAGCCCTTCAACTAAAACGGGCTTATGTGATAGAAATTTAAGCCAGGACAGGGAGGAAACAAAGGCCTAACAAAAAAAAATGACGGCCTGAAGCTACAACACAACAACAAACTTTAACTAACTACAATGATAACAAACAGTAAACACTAAATTTACTTTAAAGTAAAAGAAGAAATTTTTTTGAATAAAGAGTAAAGATTTGTTCACTTAGCTAGAGCCAAAATGGAAGCACCCAAACTGTTTAGCAGCAAACGAACTCTAGGGAGCTTCACTAGAGCATGATGGGAGCAGGATACAGCCACGAGCCAGTGGAAGACCTTGAGCTTTAGTATACGTTCGAGTCCAAACCCAACCAGTAAGAATGAAGGAGAGATAGGACAACATAACTTCAAGTTTTTGTTTTGTCTACTCTAAGGAGTTTTGAGAACTTTGTCAGCAGGCTGTCTTGTCACAAGTGTGTCTTTTGGACTTATGTTTCCATCAGTCATTGGTAAGCTCATTTTTCTAAATGATTAATGCTGGTGACTGTGATGCTCCAATGTTTCAGCTGTGTCTAGACTGGGACTTGGGGTGCTTTCTGTCTGCTGTGCACCTATGTATTTTACAGTCTGTAGATGCTGTTGGAATTTTCTCATATTTGGGACAGGAGTACTGAGGAGCAGGTTTGAATCTAGCAACTGATACAGTGGAATACTGATTTACGTTCTAATTGATTGTTATCCATAAGTTGTATTGCCTGTGGTAATTTTGCCCCAGAAGAATGTTTGGCCATTTTATATTTATTTTTAAGGGTTGGATCTTTAATCATATTTTATCCTTGATAATATACCTTAATGTTTACATCTTGTATTTTATTGTTCTTTATATTTCATGCACAGGCTTAAGCACAAAAATAAAGGTGAAGCTGATTTATTAACATCTGTTTAATTAAATTGATTAAAAGCAGGCAGTAAGATTAATCTGTTCACATCCTAAAATACCAACTTATTTACAAAAATGCAAATGAAAAGAGAATGTTTACTCAAAATCCAAAAAATACCACTTCTGCTCTGGTATCACTCATGGCTAAATAAAAATACACATTAAGAAAGAATAAGATAGGTGGGTCCACACAATCATGAGATATGACAGAATGCCATTTTCAGTTGCCAGGCTACCTGCATTTTTTTTCAAATGCTGCTGCTTCCCTTTCCTTGACACAGCAGAAAAAAATGTTTCCTGTCATTCTATGACCCCCCAATCATGGGAAAAGTTCAATGCCCCTTTGCTCCAGTTTAGGAGCCTGTAGTAACAATATTCAGCTGACAGTTAAATGTCCCTGAAACAATACCAGACCTTAAAGCATGCAAGCTTAAATATAATCAAATCAGAAAATACAATTTTCTGCTGTGACCCTAGGTCTGATTAAATAATTTTCACTTTCTATGAGAAACTTTGCAGTGAAAACATCCTGTCTTCCCTACCCTTATTTTATCATGGAAGCTTTCAAGCCCTACGTGAATTTCACTAACACTATAATTGGTGCCTCTGGTGTTGTAGCATACCCAGTGAATTTTGTTACACCTCTGTACTGTTTCCAGCAATACTCATTATCAGCATCCGGTTCAGCAACAGTTTCAGTCCATGCCGGCCAAAACCTGCACAGGTAGCTCTCTCTTTTGCATAATAATGTTTCTGTTTAAGTTTTTGGACTAATTAATTTGAATTGTAAGACTATAGCAAGACTCAGTCAAGGATCTCCATGAAAACAGGCAATTACCATACAGTGTTGGCAAATCCCCCCCCCCCCCCCCCCCCCATGATGTGCTTATTTTTGAAAACATACATTTCAGTACTTTATGAAGGGAAGTATACTCTGACCCTGTTGTATTAAATACTGTTCATTTTAGGAATAAAATTGTGACCTTTGTTTTAGCCCTCCCCTCCATCTACCTCAACCAGCCCCCATAATGGAAATTAAACACTGACATCAGCTAAAGACATCTAACTGAATACATTTCCCCCTTTAAAAATCTTTCTGATCACAATAAAAATAAACAGTATAAACTCTGAACTAGATCTTCTTAATAAAAGGTTTATTCACAGTGTATTCCATCTGGTACCCTCCATCAAAATTCTCATCTATTTGACTGAAGTAAATTTTTGTTTAAAACCGTCCCTGTCACCATTATCAACCGGTAGTCCATCATTTTGAACAAAAGGTCAAATCAACTGAATGAACGGCCTTTGATATATATTTTAGATATGCCTATTGATGGATAATAAGGCTAAGCCTGGGTTGTTTGCTTCTAGGTCTCCACACCTTCATTCTCTCATCAAGGTTCCATCTTAATTCACATTACAACCCACACTATATGTTATATCTCTGAATGTAGCATGGAATTATTTATTCATTTAGTAGGACCCAACTCTTCATAACCTCAAGGACTTAAGCTCACTGACCTGTTTGTCCAACAACTGCTTAATATCTTGACATTTATGCCCTTTAATTCAATCATTCTGTCTGTATATCTTAGCCCCTGTCAGCCCTTTTTTTTGTCTTTGATCATTTCCACCATCAGTGTCTTCTGTAGTAAATCTTATCTTCAAAATATGTGGCCAGGCAGCTACTCCACTGGAACTGAGGGATAAAGTCCTGACTATAGTCCAGGCAACCTGGATTCTATTAGTGGCTCAGATGACTGATGGAGTAGCAGGGAGGGATAGGTGTGTCCATTCTGGCTGGGAGGGCACCTGTCAATGATGCTCCCTAAGGAAAGGATGTGGTCTATGTGGGGAGTTGCCATCAGATGTGCCACTCATTTGCCTCTAATACATATAACAGGAAATCTTGGGGTTTTGTTCAGATGCTTTAATGCATACAAACACATCAGGATGAATAGCAGTGTCTTTAAATATGAACAAACTAGTTAACAAACAGAGCTTACATACATACATGCTGATATCTCAACAGCTTTCTACAAAATGGCAGTCAGACTTGCATGTGCTCAGTATTTATACACTTGTGCAAGCCCTTGGATAGCTTCTTAAAGGTATATACACACATACTGATGATCTACATCCCCCCTCTTAAAAAAGATTGCCCTTCATGCAAAACAATATCAGAGATAGGCATGCATTACTATATACATTGGAAGCAAAACACAGTGTTCATGTCCAACTTGCTTCATATCTGCTAAAGGTTTAGAGATTTGACCATATCTCTTAACATAATAGTTGGGACTAAATTTAGCAACAGGGACAGTCTACAGTGCATAACTCGTATCAGGAACTTCTGGATTCATCATAGGAACAGGAGTGTCCTCTGGAACTTCCTCTAGAATTGGAACACTAGACAACTCAGTCTGAGATAAAGAGTCTTTCTCACAGGCTATCTGCTGTGGTATAGCCTCGGACACCAGTCTCAAATGCTTCTGATTCCACCTAAAAGTTGCTCTTTCTGATTCTATAATGTACAATCTAATCTCTGGATGAATATTCTTCACGATACAAATCTGATCATAACCTTTGGACATTTGCATCCTTACCACTTCTCCTTCTCATAATGGATAGAGTGGTTTGCTGGCTCTATCATAGTAGGACTTCTGGGATAGGCACTTCTTCAACAGATTGGCTTTCACTGATTTGTTGTTCTTGACACATGGAATCAAGAATTGACTACCGATTGGTAATATGGTTCTGGTTTGTCTCGACAGAAGTCTCTGAGCAGGTGAACCAAGATGTTTGTCATGAGGAACATTTCTGAGATTTAAGAGATTCAGGAAAACATCATTGTCTCATTTTGACTTCTCAAGTAACTGCTTTGCACTGTGTGTTCTGCCAAACCATTTCACTGCGGGCAATCTGGACTACTTGTGACATGAGTAAAGTCCCATTCTTCAGCAAATCATTTGAACTGTTGGCTTGTAAACTGCGTGCCATTGTCAGAAATAACTTTGTGTGGATTCCCATGAACAGCAAAATGACATTTCATCTTAGTAATGACAGTGTTGGATGCTAGGTTGAAAAGTAGGTCGATCTCGAACCAATTGGAATAAGAGTCTAGTAACACCAAATAACGTTGACCATTCCACTCAAAGATATCAGTGGCTACTGTCAACCAAGTTAGTTCCGGAATTTGGTTAAGCTGAAGTGCTTCCTTCTGTTGATGTGGCTTGGTACTATTACACACTGAACAGGAAAAAAGTGCTCCCTCAATGTCTTGTGACATAGAAGGCCAAAATACTAGACCTCTCCCCCTTTTTTTGGTAGATTCAGTTTCTGCGTGACCATGATGTATGATAGCAATGTACTTTGGTTTCAAGGACTTTGGAAGAATTACTTTTGAACCTTTCATTATGATACCTTTGTCAGACAAAATCTCATCCCTGTACAGAAAATAAGGTTGCACTTTTTGCGGTAAATTAGATTGCTTTGACGGCCATCCTTAATTGATAAAGTGGTCGAACCTTTGTAAAACTGGATCCATGGCTGTGTGATCTCTTAGCTTTTCGAGACATGTAGAAGAAAAATGTCTTACTTCCATGACTTCAAAATCAAGATTCTCATTCTCGTGCTGTTCTGTGGAATTTCTGGGCGATCTGGATAATGTACCACCAAGATAAAGAAGTTTGCTTTTCTTGCAGACAAGTCTGAAATTGTACTTTTGCAATCTCAGCATCATATGCTGCAGTTGAGCTGGATCTGAATGCATAGGCATTCTCAAGATAGAGACTAATGGTTGGTGGTTTGTTTCAATCTGGATAGGTCTACCATAAACATAATCATAGAACTTCAATCATGCAAACACAATTGCCAAAAGCTCTTTCTCAGTCTGGGAATAATACATTTTAGTTTGGGTAAGAGTTCTCAATGCATAGGCAACAGGTTGATCCTCTTGTAGAATGACTGCACCAAGTCCAAATTTCAAAGCATCACAGGAAAGTGTAACTGGCATGTGAATATCATAGTATATTAGTGTTGGTGGACTTGCAATTCTCTGTTTCAAGACATCAAATGCTCTTTGCTGTTGCTCTAACCAAGACCTTGATACATCTTTAAGTGTCAGCTCTCTGAGTGGTGCTAAAAATCGGCTTAAGTCTGGAATGAACTTGCCTAGGTAGTTCACCTTGTCAAGAAAATATTTCAAGGCTTGAACATTGTCAGGAGCTGGCATCTCGAGAATGGCTGTTTGTTTTTAAAGGGTCTGGTCATAAGCCTGTACTTGTAAATAAATGACTAACATAAGTTAACTTCTTGTACCTTGAACTTGCATGTCTGTCCATTGAGCGTAAGATTCACTTGATGTGCCCTTTCTAGAACTTTTCTGAGGTTTTTGTCATGTTCTGCTTCATCACGACCTCCTACCAGTATGTCATCGACTATAATACCACAAGGATACCCAGAAAGATTTGTTCCATTGCACTCTGAAATATTTCACTTGCAAAGTTTATCCCAAATGGCATTCTCAAAAATCTGTATCTGCCAAACAGAGTACTAAAAGTAGAGAGCAATGATGATATTTTTGTCAAGCTGGATTTGCCAAAATGAACTCTTTGCATCTAAGATAAAAAAATAGTGGCATTTGGCATTAAGGCTGCAACTTCTTCGACTGTGTGCATTGGATGATGAGGTCTTTTAAGCACTTTCTTCAAATCTCATGGGTCAATACATAGTCTGATGTCATTGGAGCTTTTCTTATGAGCTACCACCATGGAAGATACCCACTCAGTTGGAGTTTGAACTGGACAAATCACACCTTGTCGTACCATTTTATCTAACTCGGCCTTGATTCTGTTCTGCATGGCTATTGGAACTTTATGTGCTGGCCTGATAACTGGACTGACCTCTGTTTCTAACTTCATGGAGTACACAACTGGAAGTTTACCTACTTTGCCTTGGAACAGATCAGCATAGGTAGAAAAAATGTGCTGGGCAAAATTAGAGTAGTGGTCTTTTAAGCTAACTTGGCGAACTTCCTTGTTAAATGAAAGCAGTCCCATTTTCAAACGGTCTTTGAGCCCTAATAACGACTGAACCTGCCTCTTGACCACATAAAATAACAAGTCATAGCTTCTTCCAGCAGAGTAACATGAAAGCACTACTGAACCTTTGGTTTGAATTTCTTCACCTCCATAAGCAACAAGTTTCACACACCTTGCCAAATCAAGCCTTTCGCCTTTACACACTCTAGCAAATGTTTCTTCTGACGTAACATTGCACTTGTAACCTATGTCAATTTTGAGCTCTTTGGGTTTGCAATTTATCCGAACATTACAAAATACTTCATTCTTTGCCCTTAAACCTACCGCACTGATTGTTTCATGAAGCACTGACACACCATCAACTTAAGAGTAGAACTGCCACAGTCTGACTGATCAACCTGTATCTTAAAATGTTCCCTTTTAATAAAAAAATGTGGGCCTTTTGATTTACCAGATATTTTGAAATTATTCCATTTATTATATTTGTGGCATTGTTGACCAAAAGCTAAACACTTTTCCCTTTTAGATTTATGACTTCAATCACAATTATGACAGTTGGCAATGAAATTGGGTTGGGGCCCATGCTTTGAGTTTGCTGACTCACTCTTATGCTTCACTGAGACTGTGCGAATTCTGGAACTTGCTAGAAAGTTCTGGGGTTTACCAGTGAGTGCTGCAGGGATTACAGTTGCTGCCACATGCTTGGACCTGTTTCTTTTAATAACGTGCTGCATACTATCAACATAAGCTTTATCACTGTGCCTTCTAGAGCTGTTCTCATTTGCAAGCACGTGTGCTTTTCTGTGAGCTCGTATATCTGACAAATCTCAATGGCCTTATTCAAAGTTATATCACTGTCATGTAGCAAAATCTTTCTCACAGCATCATCTTTAATACCACACACATCTGTCTTTTATCAACTAATCCCTCAAGTCACCAAATCTGCACGTTTTAGCTTTATTTCTCAGGTCAGTTATACAGTATATGCCACAAAAGTTTCACCAGGCTTTTGATCCCTTGTGTACAATAAGTGCCTTTCCATAGTAACATTTGTCTGGGGGGGGGGGTTACACATTTCTCTAAATTTACGTTTTAAACACTCTGGGTCCTCCCTTGACTCAGCCGGTACAACAATATGACAGTTTTCCCCCTTGCTGTATAGATAGCAGGTATATATACAAATAAATGTTCCCTTTCTATAGCTTCTGACCCAGCTAAATTAAGCAGAATAAATGCCTTTCTATGGTCATCTTTATCAGAAAATGCAGCCTGTATGAAAATGTCATACGCTTGCTCAAGCACTCTCCAGTTCTCAGTAATATTACTGTCAAAGACAAGCACAATGGGTTTTCAAAATCCATCTGCCATGCCCACAAAGTATACACAAACACACTGAAAATATGGCCCTTGTAATTATGTACAAACAAACAGTGCTATGAATGTGTAACAACATTCAAATGCACAATAAACTCTTCGAAATACTGTACTCTGTGAAATATGCCCTGTAATGGCTGTGCTTTGTGAAATAGCTTTACTATAACACTGCACAAACATGCAAACACTTTATGCACTTGATAACTCTGATACTTTTGCTTAATATGAAAATACATATGCTTTAAGAAAATGCGTCCGTTTCCTTTTTTTTACTCGTTTTATGCAATTTGGACTTTATTTCAAACATTTTCTGTAGCAATACGAATATTTTTCATCAATATCGTACATATTGGTTTATGTGAAAATCATTTATAACATTCTGTGTGCTTTGTTTCATATTTTACAAAAAGAAAAAGCGCTGAGCAAATTTTAGTACCTGAAATTTGTTTCTGACCTGTATTGCAAAATATGTACATTTTAGGGATTATTCACTCCTTTATATTAGCTACATGTCTCTCAGTCTGACACCATGTCACTCGTGCGTCTCTAATACATATAACAGGAAGGCTTGGGGTTTTGTTCGGATGCTTTAATACATACAAACACATCATGATGGATAGCAGCATCTTTAAATACGAACGAACTAGTTAACAAACAGAGCTTACATACGCACATACTTACATCTCAACAGCTAACTACAAAATGGCAGTCAGACATGCATGTGTTCAATATTTATACACTTGTGCAAGCCCTTGGATAGCGTCTTAAAGGTATATACACACATACTGATCTACAAGATGTGATCAACAACGGGAGTGGGGGCAAGCAAAGGGAGTGGGAAGGGCATATAAAACAACCTGTCTGGATGGAACCACAGACAGTCAAGCCCTTAGGATTCATGACTTGCCCCAGCAATACCAGAGTAGTCTAGAAGAGATAGGAGGCTGGTTGATAGGCCAGGTGTGGATGTGGGGGCACTGGGGACCAGGCCACTAGGATGAGTTCCAAGGAAACCAAAACATTATGTGGCCAGGGTATTTCAGTTTTAGCATTGCTATCAGACCTTCAGTAATAGTCTGTTTTTTTTTTTATTTAAGTACTGACTGATTTGATCATTTTGCTTTCCATGGAATTCTCAAAAGTTTTCTCCAATAGCACAAATCAAATGCATTGGTTTTCTGCAGCATAGCCGTATTTATAGCCCAGCTCCCACAATTATGTGTTATTGGGAAACTCGTAGCTCCTTTGCTGGTAATGTAATGTCTTTGTTCTTTAAAATCTTATTCAGATTTGCTACGCATCTCCTTCAAAGAAGCAAGCACTTTTTTGTTTTGTTTTGTTTTGTTCTTTAATTTCATCTGCACAGACTTTTAAGTCAAGGAAAATAAAATCTTTCACAGTTTCCACTTCCCAATTTATTTTCAAAGTAATGATAGATTTGGATGTTGAGCAGCAAGACAACTTTTTTTCACTTTCTATGTTCCCTTCCATTAACAGACTTCAACTCTCCCCCACTTTCAGCCATCATTGCATATCTGAGGCTGTTAATATTTCTTCAGGCAGTTTTGATTTAGCCCAGTGTTTTGCATGACATATATAGTATATAAAGTGACAATATGCAGCCTTCTGCTTCTTTCCCAGTCTTGAACCTGTCTCATACCATTTATTCTACATTCATATTCTTGAAGAAGCAAATAAAGTCTCCAGTCTCCATGGGACCCAACAACATCCCAGTCTGTATCCTACATAAATTCAGGCATGAGCTCTCAGCTCCATTAGGCACCCTATTCAACCAAAGCCTGAATACCAGCTTTATCCCAGCTGAATAGAGGACAGCCACTGTCATCCCTCTACACAAAGGTGGAGTGTCCACTGACCCAGGCAAATATAGGCCCATCAGCCTAACTAGCCTGATCTGCAAGGCCATGGAACACATTATCACGGACCTTATAAACAAGACATTGGCAACCTTCAAATGCTTGACCCCACACAGTTTAGTTTTGTCAAAGGGAGATTATGCCTGTTAAACTTGGTCAACTTCTTTGAAATAGTCACCAAAGCCATGGATGAAGGGAAGATGGTGCACACCGCCTACCTTGACCCAGCCAAAGCCTTCGACACTATTCCCCACTTGGGCATAATAGATACACTCTCCCAGCTAGGCATCAACCCATATGTTACCAGATGGGTAGCTAACTGGCTCACTGATAGACTGATAGAACCCACTCAGTCAAAATAGGAGAAGCAACCTCTAGTAGTAGACCCATAATGAGCGGTGTACCCCAAGGATTGGTATTGGGGCCTCTCCTATTTAGGATATACTTTTCTGAGGTGCAAGCCAAAACCAGTGGTCTGTGGCTGACCAGGTTTGCAGATGACTGCAAGCTGGGCACTGAATTAAATTCACCTAGTGATGTGAACATCCTCCAAGAGAGCCTTACCCAAACAAATGACTGGCGCCAGAAGCATGGCCTCAAACTGAATGCCAAGAAATGCATCATTATCCCCTTTGGGGAAAATTGAGTCCTTACTAATTATCACATTAATAACAACGTACTAAGCACGTGGTTAATCGAGAGGGACCTGGGCACCCAGGTTGATAGCAACCTGACTTTTGACCACCATGTTTTCTCCATTCTACGGAAGGCTTTCTACATGGCCCACCTCATAAGTAAGGGTATTTCATCCAGGAACAAGGTGGCCATAACATCCCAGTACTCCACCCTTATCAGGACCATTATCGAGTACAATGCCCCCTTCAGCATGTACCCTACCAAGCACATGCAGCAGCTGAAGAGACCAGAGAGGTTCCTGACCAGGAAAATCCAGGGTCTCAAACACCTACCCTATACAGACAGGCTAAAAGCCCTGTCCCTCTACTCAGTCTCATACAGACTGCTCAGAGGTAACCTGTGTCTGGCATACAAGGCCATCTCAGACCCAGTCTTGATGGAGTTGCTGCATATCCGTAAGTCAAACTCCACTCACTCAACCCACACACAAGACCTCAACCTGGTCTGTAACATTAATAGAACTTGTTGGTGGGATAGATTTTTGTCCGAAAGACTCTCCCATCTATAGAACAGACTCCCTCTCCATATCAAACAGAGTACCTCTCTAGCCCTCTTTAAGAGGAACCTGGACAACTAGAAGAGAAACAGAAAATACACCCCTGGAATTCTACCTGTGTCCCTGTTGGACAGGAGAAACAGGTGCTGACATTGTGGGAGCATAGGCAAAATTCTTGGCTAGGCTTATAAGGGCCTCTGGGCCAATAGCTTAGTATCATCCTATGAACCTATGAACCTATGAAAGTGACTCAGTATCCACATTTCTCTAAGAAAGTGCTAAAGTTTGTTATGACTCAAGCAGTCAAAGGTTTTAGAGTTGTCAATAAAACAAAAGTAAATATTTTTCCTGTTACCCTATGGGTGTTAGCAATTTGAGCTCTTGTTCTTCTGCCCCTTCTAAAGCAAGTTCATACACCTGCCAGTTGTCCACCCATATATGGCTGCAGTCTAGCTTGCAGTATCTTGAACATTTCCTTGCAAGCATGGGAAAAAAGTGCAACTATTTGATAACTTGAGTACTCGCTAGCATTGTCTTTTGGGATTGGAATATAAATTGACCTTTTCCAGTCTATTGGCCCCCATTGTGCTTTCTGTATCAGCTGACAAATTGCTAACAGCATCATTTGCACAATTTTAACAAATTTGGATACAGTTCCATCATTTCTTGCAACCTTATTATCTTCAAATCTTTCTAGGGCCCATTTACCTTCACTCTGCAGGATAACCAGCCATAGACCAGAGAGCATGCCATTGTATATATCAGTGATATTCGGGGCCTTACCTCATTAACACCTATTTTGTGTGGAATGTCAGACACTAGCAATCTACACACATCCTTGTATCCCAGGACATTTTCTGATAAACAATTTAAAAAGCATAAGATAAACAAATGTAAATATTTTGTGAGTAATAAAAGTTATTAAAACTGTATAAATAGCAATTTTATCTGTAAGACATTCTTTGTAATAATAATATTCTTTATAGTGATAATAGTCAGTGCATTCATAGTCTTTCATTAATACTATAATATTTTCTAATGCACACAAACCCAGAATTATGTTTACTAAAAGTTCACAAACAAATTGTCATATCTTGGAAACTGTGCAATCTAGACACATATTGTTGGAACACTTTTGTTAATCAGACATAAGCTTTCACATCAGCAATAAATCCCTCTCTGCATATTTATTGAGATGTTTACAGAAATATAAAACATATGCTTAATTGTATAATTAGAAATATGAATAATACTGAATATCTCTCAAGATGTGCAACTTATAGTGCATATATCACTTACTGTTTTCTTCAGCAATATCTAAGGTTTCACCCAATGTCAAGCAATACTTTGTTATTTACTTAGTTTTGAAGTATTAAGCATATATAAAAATATTACTTATTTTCATAATTAGTAACAAACAGCTAGCAATGTCTGAAGTATAGCATGATATAAATGAATATTAACAAGGATTTCTCTATCACCCATCATGCCATTTACCCCATATCTCTCAACAGCATATAAATATAGGTGTCTCAGTTATGAAAATATGAATAATAAGTGACAAACAGTGATTAATGTATCTGCTGCATGACATCTTAGATTAACTATTTAGTGCCATTTTGTTAATAACTCTTTGCCCTTCATAATACAGCCTCTTATTAGTCGTTAAGTCCCTTCTTTAACTAAGTTAGACCCAAAAAATACTGGACACCATAAAGAGCTACGGCTGTTAACTAGAAGTATACTTGAATCAGTTATTATACAGTTCTTCTGTATATTCCATCATATATTCTTAACATTTTCTGTTTCTGTTAGGCCTCTCCCATGTTTGTTATTTTATTATGCCTGTTGCACCTGAAGGTTTCCTTTAATATCATTAATCTCTTTGAAGGGATCTTACGCCTTTCCCATCCTGCTATCTTCTTCCAGTTCTTTGCACTGCTCATTTCAATCGATTTCCTAATCTTTCTTGCTGTTCTTTGAAACTCTATATTCATTTTGACATATTTTCTCTGCCTCTGTTGCCTTTTCTGTAATTCTTTACTCAGCTATATCTAAAGTCTCACAGGGCAGTCATTATGCCATTTTGCCTTTTTAATCTTGATCTTTCCATTTGGAGTATATATTTTTGTACTGCTACCCCTTGGACAATATCCTAGACTTCTGCCCATAGTTCTTCAGATGATATGTCCCCCAGGTCTCATTCCTTAACTTTGTGATTCACCTCCACATTCATTTTAGAATATTGCTGAGCTTGCGTCTACTCAGTCTGGAGGCTTTTCTTGCTTTTTTCTTGTTTTTCTAAACTTTGTGATTAGAAGTGGATGACCTGAGCCACAGTCAGCACCAGGGCTTGTTTTTGTTGAGTATATAGAACTCTTCCATCTCTGACATCAAACTCTATACTGGTGTCACTATTGACCATCTGGTGATATTTGTGTGTAAAGCCACCTCTTAAGTAGTTTTAAAAGACAGTGTTTAAGACCATTTAATTATCTTGGCAGAATTCAAGTAGTCCATGTTCTGATTTATTTTGTACTCCAAGGTAAAAACTGTCTGCCACTCCAGCTGTACTTTGACTACCAATGTTAGCATCAATGGTTTCTGGTGAGTTCAACATGTGAGGGGAGGGGGGTTACAGGGAACAAGTAAATGGATGGATCTACCCACAAAATATAGCCACTTGTATACATGTCTGATTGGGAAAAATATGAAAACTTGATGACCACAATTTATTCTAACCAACTGTTCCTAAACAGAGCACTTCCTTAGATAGGCTATGATGACCTTATATGCACACCTTTGAGTTTGATTCTGAGGAAAGTTACATAAATAATGATGACACTGTTCAAATCTCCCACGTAAACTACACTGGACTTCTGTGTACATTTCTGTGAAGGGACATCTTTAAACAAGATGAAGTACAGTGCAGAGGCTGAGGATAGGCCCCCTCTCACTAAGCATGTGTCAAAATCCCTTTAAACAGCCTATACCCATGGCATAGACGGACAAAGCCCTGGCTACAGCCCAGGTGACTTAAGTTCAACATGCAGCTCTTGTGATTGACATCACAGGCAAAGAAAATGGGCACCCATCCTGAGGGGGGTGATAGTTCATTCACAGCTAGTGCTGCTGCTCTAATGACAAAGCCTCAGCTGAACAGCAGGGACCCATCATAATGTAGGAAGCCACTTTCAGAAAAGACATGGCCATAGTCTCCTAAACTGATGAAAATGATCCCTGTCAAGGCATGTGCCGAAGCACACATGTATAGACAAGAGAGCATAGGAGGACCTTGCAGTGATGTAACTGTCGTGTCACCACCAGGATCAGGGTTAGGCCAAAATATAAAACAACTCTCATCCCATTGATGATGGTCAGTGAAAGCAAAAACCACACATGGCTGCCTAGATGATGGTTATCCCTTGGACAGGTAGCAGATGATCATGAAGGCTTAATGTTCACCAGGCACAGGGGTAAAAATAATGCAATAGACTACTCCCCTTCTACAGCCAGGGTTCTGGGGGGGGCATGGTGATGTCCATAATCTCTGAGAGTTGACAATTTCTCTGATGCTTTTTATGACTTATTTTTCAAAGATAATTATATATCTACTGCTCTTTTTTAACCATTTTAACTGCTAGCCAGAAAGAGTTATGTATGTGTTCACCAATATTGTGTTGTGTTTGTGTACAGATAAAAGTAGTGATAGTATTTACAGTCATACTGACGCTGCCTATAATAAGTAAGGTCTATCAAAAGATGTAGATACACAGACACACACACACACACGCACACACACACACGCACACACACACACACACACGCACACACACACACACACACACACACACACACACACACACACACACACACACACACACACACACACACACACACAATCTCTCTCTGTCTCACAGTTTGCTTACCTACAGGATGTCTTTGGCATGTTGAAACAAATCAGCGCACCTAGATAAAAGAGAGAGAGAGAGAGACAGGGATGACATGCAGGTCGCACACAGAAGGAATCACAGCTAAGAGCTCAACCATAGCACTGTGCGATGGTAATGTTACTCACAGCACCACTATGCTAATAATCCCCTACTACACACATTCTGCCCAGACCACTAAAATACCCACTTACTGCATACAACAATAATGTTTAGCTGTGATGGAAAGTGAAAGGAATTATGTTATTTTTAGAAAGACAACAACAGCCCACCCCCCCACACACACACACATATACACACAAACACACAAGCACACACACACACATACACTCATTTCCATGCACAGACAGCACTTGTACTCATCAATTGCAGTTACTTTATTGACTGTGCACACAAAACATGGCCACAGTAAAGCATTACAGCTTGCTTCATACAAATGCACAGTAGTTCTAAAAAGCCAGATTAATGACTGCTTCATTTGCTCACTACAACAGTGTCAATCATTTTTATCCACAGACAGCCCCTGTATGTAGCAATTATAGCCACTTGATCAGTTGTGTGCACTTTATATGACTGGTTTGATGTAAAAAATGTAATAGACACATACAGTATTTCAGCTTTGTTTTACACAAAGAGTAGCCATAGTAAAGTATTCCATCTTGCCTCATACAAATGTGCAATTGTGCCATGCAGAGCCAGCTTACTGAATGTTTAACATGAGCAAATGATAGCAGGGCCAGTAACTTTCATCGGGTCTATATTAGATAAACGAAATGATAAAGGAGAGAATGCTCTTTTATCGATTGATAAAACACAAACTCACTAAACACTGAAGTTATTGAACAGTGATGTTTTTCCCAGGTAAAAAAAATTGCTGGGCTGTTCTCGGGACTTTGCCATTTCCTCCACGTGGTGTGATCTCGGAGTTGGTATATTTAAGTAGGGGGAGTGTGGGGGGCACAGACCCCCCCACATCGAGGGGCCATGGGGGGAAAAAACAACCCCCCCTTTATTTTGTGTCTCAAGTTTTTTTTTTTTTTTTTTGTAACAGTGATTTTTTTTTTCCCTGAGAAAAAAATTGCTGTTCCGTAACTTTGGTATTTAGTGAGTTTGTGTTTTATGTGTCAATAAAAGAACGTTTGCTCTTTTATCATTTTGGTTATCTAATATAGAACCTTTTCATCGACAGAGAACCTCAACCCACCAATTATAGCCACTTTGTTGACCCAGTACACCTCAAATGTCTAGTTATGATAAAAAAAAAATGGTCACAGTAATGCATTTCAACTTTATTTCACACATCAATAGTCACAGTTAAGTATCCCACCTTGTTTCATGCAAATATGTATTAGTCCTGCAAAGCCAGGGTAATGGCTGCTTAACTTAAGCAAAAAACTGCAGAGTCAGTTAAACTCATTTTCATCCACAGGCAGACACCACACCTAGTAATTATAGTTACTTTGTTGACCATGTACCCCTAGGGTATCTTGTTGAAATAAAATAAAAAATAGCATAAATTGGTCACAGTCATTTATTTCAAACCCTTTATCTACACATGCACACACACACACACACGTGCACACCAGTTAAAGTCACATTAGATGCTCGATTGGGATGGAAATAAGTGATAGATACATAAATAATGGCCACAGTAATGCATTACTATATCAGACCTATACCATGTAGTTTATTGCAACCCCTTTTGTTGTTCTTCTATCATTGCTGACGATGACCAAGGGCATCACGTCAAGGAGGTTGACTGAGTACTGTGTGTCTGGCTGTGGCTGATCAGTCCGATGCGGGCTAGGAAAGCTCTGCTGCATGTTGGGCACAAGTGGTCATTTGGATTGGTTGACAAAGAGTTGGCTGTGGATTTATGCAGCTCACACTTCCTCTGAGCCTCTGCAGTCCTGCTGTGCTCATAGGAGGTAGCACCTTTGCTGATGTACCTTCGCCAGGTGGAGCAGTCTTGCACTAGGGTTTCCCAGGAATCTGGGTCAATGCCAAAGCTCTTCAGAGATGCTTTCAGCATGTCCTTGAAGTGCTTTTTCTGTCCACCTTCTGTGCATTTGCCTCCTTTAAGTTCACCATAAAACAGTCACTTGAGGAGGCATGTGTCTGGCATACGTACAAAGCGGCCTGCCCACCTGACTTGGGCTCTCCTCAGCAGGGTGTATATACTTGGCAGTCCAGCTTGAGAGAGGACAACTGTGTCTGGAACTTTGTCCTGCCAGGTAATATTCAGCAGCCTTCTTAAGCAGTTCATATGGAAGCGATTCAGCTTTTTGGCATGATGCTCTTACACAGTCCATGTATCACAGGCATACAGTAGTGTGGGCAGTACGACCGCCTTGTACGCCTTCAGCTTTGTGGACAGTTTGATGCCTCTCCTCTCCCACACTGACTCCCGCAGCCATCCAAATGCAGAGCTTGCCTTGGCAATGTGTGTGTCTACCTCATCGCTAGTGTTCACAAATCTGGATAGTGTGCTGCCGAGGTATGTAAACTTTTCAACAGCCTTCAGGATCTCACCTTCAATGGTGATAGTTGGTTCTGCATACATCTTCTGCAGTGTGGGCTGATGCAAAACCTCAGTCTTCTTGGTATTAATTGTGAGGCCTAAGTTTTTGCAGCCAGTGGAAAAGCAGTTCATACTCTGCTGCAGCTGGGGCTCTGTGGCATTATTGAGTGCATAGTCATCTGCAAATGGGAAATCACGCACAAAGTCCTCTTCAACCTTGGTCTTGGCCTGTAGCTTCCTCAGGTTGAACAGCCTGCCATCAATCCTGTATCTGATCTTGATGCCCGTTTCTTTGCCATTGCAGAAGCTATCTGCAGTATGGCTGAGAATATCATGCTGAACAGCATGGATGCCAATACACAGCCTTGCTTGACTCCGTTGGTGACTGTGAAGGCATCAGAGGAGTCTCCCTTGTCCAGTACTTGAGCAAGTATGCCATCATGGAACTGGCACACTATACTGATGAATTTGCCTGGGCAGGCAAACTTCTCCATGATCCACCATAGCCCCTCATGACTGACGGTGTCAAAGGCTTTGGTCAGGCTATGAATGTTGTTTAAAGATCCCTGTTTTGTTCCTGGCACTTCTCCTGAACTTGACGTGCTGCAAATATCATATCCAGTGTCCCTCAGCCCTCTCTCAAGCCGCACTGACTCTCTGGCAGGTGTCCATCTTCCAGGTGTTGCATGAGGTGGTTGAGGAGGACTCTGGCAAGGAGTTTGCCAGCAATGTCCAGGAGAGATATTCCTCTATGATTGTCACAAGACTGACTATTTTCCTTTCTCTTGTAGAGATGGATGATGGAGGCATCCTTTAGCTCCTGAGGGATAACCTCCTGTTGCCACATGGTCTGGAAGAGCTCAGTGAGCTTCTGTAACAAGACTGGTCCCTCTGTCTTGTAGATTTTGGCTGGAATGGAGTCAGAGCCTGGTGCTTTACTATTGGAGAGCAGCTTAATTGCTTCCTTAACCTCTGATTCCTTTGGAGGTTCTGCCAGGGAGGTGTTAATAGCGACTTGTGGCATGCAGTCAATGGCTTTGGCATTGATAGAGGAAGGCCTATTCAGGACATTGTTGAAGTTCTCAGCCCATCTTTCCAGGATGGCTTTCTTGTCAGTGAACAGGGTGGACCCATCGGCACTGAGTAGCGGTGATGTTCCAGATGACTGTACCTGTAGATGGTCTTCAGGGCATCATAGAAATGCTTGGAGTTCTTGCTATCAGTGTACTTTTGGATCTCATCTGCCTTTCTGCTGAGCCAGGAGTCTTGCATCTCTCTAAGCTTTGCTTGCACCTTGCTTTTGATAGAGTTGTAGGCTGCCTTCTTGGAGATGGATGTGGTATCTTGCTGGAGGGATCTGAAGGCTTCATGCTTCTTATCCAGCAGCTTCTGAATGTCTTCATCTTCATAAACCAGTCCTGGTGTTTGCATGTGTTCATGTCCAAATGAGCGAGAGCAGTGTTGTAGACCACATCCATAAAAGCTGCCCAGTCCTCTCCTGCACCATTGGTGACAAAGCTGAGTTGGTCAAGCTTACTGTTGAGGTCCTCCCTGAGATTCTGGTGCACAGAGTGCCATTCTAACTTGCTAACATACAGGCGCCTATTGGTCTTTTTCCCCTGCGCGCTCTGTCTAGGCTGAATGTGCATGTTGAGTTTTGAGAGGATGAGTCTGTGGTCTTTCCAGCAGTCTGCACCACACATGGCCATAGTCACTCTAACATCCTGCCTGTCCCCTCTCCTTACTATGACATAATGAATGAGATGCCATTGCTTGCTGCATGGATGCCTGCAGGATATCTTGTTACGGTTGGGTAGGCGGAAGACTGTATTTGCGATCAACAGGTCATGAGCTGCACAGGTCTTCAGAAGTAGATGACCATTGCCGACTTCATTCCTCCCAATGACACCCTCCAATGTCTGGTAGTCTGCACCAACTCTGGCACTGAAGTCACCTAAGATGACAAGCTTATCCTCCTTAGGCACAGATGCTATGAGGCACTCCAAGTCTTCATAAAACTTGTCTTTAATTTCCTCTGGATTTGTCATGGTGGGGGCATATACACTGATGAAGGTGGTGCAGCGCTTTCTTTTGAGGGGGAGCCACAGATACATGAGCTGGTAACTGAAAGCTAATTTGCTGATCAGATTAGATCTGGTGGCGAAACCCACTCCTGCTTCACGACATTCATCGCTACTGTGGCCACTCCAAAAAAAAAAAGTATAACCAGCTTTAACCTCTGTCAGCTGGCCTTTATCTGCGAACCTGGTCTTGCTGAGGGCTGCTATCTGGATGCTGTACCTGCTGAGTTCTCTTGCAACAAGTGCTGTCCGTCTCTCAGGTCTGTCTGTTTTGAAGCTATCCATGAGCATGTGCACATTCCATGTGCCAATGGTGAGCGAAGTCACCAATGTTTTTTTCTTTGTGATTCAACTGTATGGTTGGGATCCCCACCTGCCACGGCAAGCAGGCCAGGGATAGGATGAAGCAGGCTATGTTTAGGGCACCTTTTCTGGCCCCTTCCTCAGACCATGGAGGTGAGCAGAGTGATTCTAACCAGGGCTGCTCAGACATCCAGGGGGCTGTCAAACTCCACTGCTGCTTCGGTCCAGTAGAGAGCAACCCATTGCCCTGAGCTGCCTGTATGTGAGGTTGTGGCTACAGCTTCCAGTGTATCCAAACCTGCTGCTTTATCATTCACCCATTGCCACAGGACTTGGGGGGGCTGATGTCTTGACTTACACGTGAATTGGTTTATAGTGAGAGAGAGTTGCGCAAATCATCAGTCTCACTCTATCTTCCCAGCCTATCTTGATCCAATGGCAGGACATAGTCGAGACGACTGGAGATGGGTTGGGATGCAGTGGATAGCCAACAGTGTCCTAATGTGTCTCATTGTGTCTTAAACACAAGTACACACACACACACACACACACACACACACACACACACACACACACACACTTAAATAAAAAATGCATGCCAGCCTACAGACAGTGTGACTTTGGCACAAAGAGTAATATTTACAAAAAATATTTAATCAATAAACAAAAAAAAAATCTCTTATGATCATAGCCCTGCTCATAACTTACTACACATTATTTCACTTTTAATTCAAGCTGCCTCAGGTCCCATTCACTTTGTGTAATTTGAGCATATTGGAATGGCTACTTGCTGCTTCATCTAGCAGCTAAAGAAGGCCTGCATAGAAAGGTCATTTCTGCCCACCGCCCCCCCCCCCACATACTAATACAAAATAGTAAGAGGAATTGTAATAAGGGGTTATTTCCTTATTCACTAAGGGTCATGCATATTAAGGCTGGGCCTGTTTCTGAATTGCCCAGTCTAGTCAGCTAACTTTTTTTTCTTTACAGCATTCTGAACTACACACATGAATTCCAAGTTCCTGAAAAGGGAATATGATTACTTTTAAGAAAAATATTACCAACAATTTTTAAACAATCAAAAGTATTGAAAAAGAAAAAGCATTTCTTTCCACTGGGTGGTCTACAGCCAGCAGTTCAATACCATAAGCCACCCAACCACCTAGGATGAATATCATATAATTTTGTTAAATACTTCTCAACTGTCCAGATTTTCACAGAATGTCCAGATTTTTGCTTCATATTTTTGGTATGTTCCTCATAAAATTTGTGATTTTCTGGCAACTCACTGTGGACTGAAGTCACTAAATAATGGTAAACATTTGAGTTTCAGACTTCATATACCTCAGAACATGCATGCTAACACAAATCCTGTTATTCTAGCAACTTTCTATGTTTATAAGAACAATATTTAAAATTTGTCCCTATTTTTGGGCCTTTGCCCCTCTGTAATTTTAGGCTTTGTCCAGGCTTCTTGTGCTAAGAGGTTGAAAGGTATGTTTTGGTGTCATATTCAGAAGGTGCTTTAGAGCTTCATAAACATCTACTTTAGTATCTATATTTGGACCATACACTTATATCACTGTATTGCTAAAGGGGTTGCATTATAGTTAGAGTAAGGTCATTCTATCGTTTTAGGGTTGGGAAGAAGCATTAATTTTACTACCCTTTTATTAACTATAAGAGATAGCCCATTTCTTCAGCAAGATTCTTTTCTGCAATGAAAAACTGGATGATTATCTAAAGAAAAATGACTAATTCTAGTCCATTTTAAACCATTAATTCCCATGATGGTCACTGTTTATTCTTGTCATCTCATCCGTAACCACATCTACTTTATCTTTTGTTATTGTTCCGACATTCCTAGTCTCCATGTTTTATAGCTCATTGCAGTATTAGACTTTTATTTTGTGTACAAAATAAAGGACAGTCATTCACAAACATGGCTTCTAGTCCCATCTGGCCTATCTACTCAATAAACTTTCCTTAAATACATATGTAGCTAAGAAGATTAACTCTTTTAAAAACTAGACTAAAAGAACCATAATCAGTCCTGACTGTAGCAACTTTCTGGGTAAACCATTTATTTTGCTAGCACTTTGAATATGTGTGATCTTGTGTTTGACTAATATTTTAACAAGAAAATGACTTTGTATTTAGACTGTTCTATCAAAGTACTTTTGTGTTACCCATCAGATCAAACAACACTTTTTAGGAATGGCATATTTTTATTTTCAATTTAAACGACAGTACAATTTTAGTATTGTTTTGCATGTTATTACTGCTTAATGCTCTGCTGAACTGTTACTGCAGTTATATGCCTAGTGATTTGTGATTGTTGTGTGTGGGAAATGGATAGGACAGTCTTTCTAAGTAGATGTTTTTTCCCCTTTTGTACAGTTATGGGACCATTAAGTTATCTCAACTGACTTAGGGGAAGGCAGTAAAGGAGAGGTTGCTCCAGTGTGCAAAAGAATTGTTCTAGTTGTTTGTTTGTTGTGTGTGTGTGTGTGTGTGTGTGTGTGTGTGTGTGTGTGTGTGTGTGTGTGTGTGTGTGTGTGTGTGCGTGTTTTTTTTTTTTATTATTATTATTAATCAAGCTATATTTTTCCATTGAATAATGCAGTTTGGATATTTTTATTTCTTAGGCATTTGATTGTCTGGGCGGCCACGGTGGTGCAGTCGTTAGCATTGCCGCCTCACAGCAAGAGGTTCTCCGATTCGATTCTCGGCTGGGGTGCCTTCTGTGCGGAGTCTGCATGTCCTCCCTGTGGTCGCGTGGGTTTCCTCCGGGTGCTCCGGTTTCCTCCCACATCCCAAAGACATGCTGCAGGTGGACTGGACACTCTAATTTGGCCCTAGGTGTGAGTGCATGTGTGTGTGTGCCTTCTGTGGAAGGTTGGGTGCTGGGCTGGCAACTCGACACTGTAAAACTCCACTGCCAGTCATGAGCAGACAGGTGATCCGCTGTGGAAACCCCTAACCGGGAAAAAAAGAAGGCTTTTGATTGTCTGGGCTATAAGTTAAGATGTAAGTCCTGCCTTAATTATCCTCTTTCATAGTTCACTTGTGTAGAGCATATTAACTTTTGGAATCTTTCACCATATTGCATGACTTCCACTGCAGACGAACAGCTGTATTGCCTTTTACCAATGTTTTACTTGAATGCATATTAATCAATGATCATCTTAGTAACAGACACACACATACACATACATACACACACACACACACACACACACACACACACACACACACACACACACACACACAAAATCTCATATGTATATGCACACACACACGCACACATATATAATCAAAACACCCAAACATCAATGATTGCTTTTAAAATTGTTGGTAATTTTTTCTTAAAAAATAATCAAAAGTGTTAAAAATATTTCTTCTTTCCATTGGGTGGTCTACAGTCAGCAGTCCAATACCATGAGCCACCCTTGTTAAGCATTCCAACCACCTATGATGACCACCTTATCATTTTGGTATATTAAACTCAAGGTGCTATAGATCTTCACAAACATAGACTTTGTAAACTTCGACACATCCACACTCACCAAGCTATAGCCTTGGTGCGTGCAAAATTTAAACTTAAAAAATAACTTACGCATATCATTTTGCATGGGGGGGGCAGCCCCCTCCTGCATCCTCACATTGCCAGCTAATTATATATACTAACTTTGAGATTGTACAATGTCGGAAAAAGGGCATATTCCTCAACCCCGAGAAATGTCTTATCTTACACACCTGTCAACATTCTCCTTAGCCGATCAAATTTTGTCGACCAAACAGATGTCAGCAATGCTAGTATCAGCTAAACTCAGTCTTTCCATATGTGTGTGTGTGTGTGTGTGTGTGTGTGTGTGTGTGTGTGTGTGTGTGTGTGTGTGTGTGTGTGTGTGTGTGTGTGTAAGGAAATATGCAATATATAGTAGCCTATCTGTAATCAAACCATGTGAAAATGTAGTGGGGAGGTACTTGAGCTGCAGGGCTACAAAATGAGGAGTATGACAGATATAGTCGGAAGAATGAGAGAAAGGGAAAGGTCAGTGTACAGATTACTATAAAACCCTAGTTTGAGTACTGGGTCCAGTTATGGAGGACATATCTTTGGATGGACACTGATGTAACAAAGAGAGATGCTTCAGAGAGTGGCAGCAAAGATAATACATGGGCTGTACTGGAAGCCCTACAGAGAAAGATTAAAGTAACCTTTCTATATAAAAAGAGACTGCCGTAACCTTGGTATATATTTATAGCAAGGAAGAGAAGAAATATAACCGTTTTTGAATACTGAGGCTTCTAGTGAAATACATAAGAGGCATAAAGGGAAAAATAATGCTGTGTTTGTTAAAGGTCAATAATAAAATAACCTCTCAGATATAAAAATAACTCACAAACAGACAGTACCAGGAAAGAGGTGGAAAGCAACCAGACAAGAAAAAAGGGCATTTATGTCAGTAAATTGTCAAATAAAGAACTATTTAGTTCTATTAATTTAGATATTTATGAAACAGTTTTCACTCTACTCATATTGCTATAAAGTGACTATGGATTGAATACTGAAAAAAAAAGTTAAACAAAAACACAATATGAACTCCAGATGGACAAGGTTAGATCTCATGTGGAGATAGGAAATAATTCAGTATGCCCCAAGAAATATTTGTCAAAACAGAAAAGATGAAAGAAACAAATGTGAGAGAATTAGGTTAACCACAGCAGGTGCAAGCTAAACAATGGAAGTCTATACTACTATTACACAAATTCAGCACCTTCAGGGCATGCAACCTGATCTGCAGGGCAGCACATAAGGAGAAAAACTAAGCAAGACTATAGTGCCTGAAGGCAAAAGAAAAAGGAAAAACTCAAGTACATTTGTAAAACAATCCATTGCAGACATTTTGAATTTCCTTCCACATCAGCATCTTTGAGAAAATATATGCACATCCTATTATAGTGAAAGCCATTATGATCAGACTAAAACCTAGGTTATTTGCCAAAAAAATGCACAGCAAGCAATGAAGATAGAAAGGGGCTTGGGTGAATAAACAGTTTACAGTTTTACACTCTAACTATATATGTGTGAGTGTGTGTGTGTGTGTGTGTGTGTGTGTGTGTGTGTGTGTGTGTGTGTGTGTGTGTGTGTGTGTGTGTGTATATACATATATATATATATATATATATATATATATATATATATATATATATATATATATGTGTGTGTATATATATATATATGTATATATATATATATATATATATATATATATATATATATATATATATATATATATATATATATATACATATATATATATATATATATATATATATATATATATATATATATATGTATATGTATATGGATCTCATACTATTGAGCGAAAGCTCAAATAACCGAATCCAAAACTACTGAGCACACTTTTGCGAAAGTGCTTTTCCACCAAAAAAGCACTTTCAAAAAGTCTACCAAAAAAAACATAAAAAAAAAAAAAAAAAAACAGTAAACACGTTTATGCGGGGGGGGGCAAGCTGTGCCCCCCCTACTTTTATATTCTGACTCCGAGATCGCACTACAGTGGGGAAAAGGGAATATTCCCTTATCTACACTGTACCGCGACCTTAGCAAAAGCCATTCTATCATTATTTTCATTTCCTTGCACTCACTTTAGCAAAAATGCATTTTCGGTGAAAACGTACTTTCGCTAAAGTGTGCTCGGTAGTTTTGGTTTTGGTTATTTGAGCTTTCGCTCAATAGTACAAGACCCATATATATACATATATATATATATATATATATATATATATATATATATATATATATATATATATATAGGTAGGTGTGTGTGTGTGTGTGTGTGTGTATGTATATGTGTGTGTATATATATATATTTATGTATATATATATATATATATATATATATATATATATATATATATATATACACACACACAGATACACACACATTTGTGTTTGTGTGTATATTTTTTAAGAATGTTTATCAAGTAGCACATCAACAAAATAAAGCAATCCCTCTTATCTGAAATCTGTATCTGAACATTGGTAAGGAGCCCTTATTCCTGCAACACTACAAAATGTCTAGACAGAAGGCCCTGAAATATATAATACAGATAAGAATGTGTGCACTGCTTTATAAAGTGAGACATTAAATTTCAGGACACAAACTGTAGAATATTAGCCAGGCATGGCTTGTTATAATGTTCTTTAGCTTTTAGTAGTCTCCATGTTTCTACAACTATTTTGTTTTACAGTTTAGTTATGCTCTGTGAATGGTTTTTCAGTAGGGCTCTCTGTTTTTTTCAGTACAGCAATAGTCTTTAATGCAGATCCCCAGCTTATCTTGAATTTACACGCTGATTATATAATGTTCTGTACTGTTTCGGAAAACATTTTTCAAAGTATTCTGTCACTACAATTTTCTTTCAGAGTTGGATTGACAGTGTATGGCTGTTTGATTAAAAAAACTCATATTTTGTGGACAAGAATGTCTTCCTGAAATGACACTTACTTGAGATTACTGAATCCCTTTTTTCAAAGATGCAGTGAATTAAGAGTCTGTTAATGAAACGCATGCAGGAACACAAGGTTCCTCCCAGTGTGGGAGTATAATGGAATTTGTTCCTACAGAAAATCCTCTAAATTTGTGCTGCTGCTGAAGCAGACCAGAACACAAATTCTATATTTGTAACGGTTCAAAGGTTCATAGGTGTGTACTAGGCTAATGGCCCTGGGGCCTTTACAAGCCTAGCCATAGGATTATTACCCTGGCATTGCAAATAACCCCTAAAACTAGACTCATTGGTCCTGTACTGCTGTGGTATGAGCAGGGTTATCCTGCTTTTAGTCATAAGTATATGAGAAGTGAAGAGTTACTGCCACTTAAACTTCATTTTCAGTGTGGGATAATTGGTCAAAATAAATTGGCACAAGTTGCTAGTGAGTCAAGGTTAAAAAACAAGCAACCGAGTCCAGAAGAACATTTAATAATTAAGACATGAGCTTTGCAGCATATGAATTTGGAGAAAAAGACAACTTTGTTAAGTATCTTTTCGACGTAAAAAAATGTGCTTAACAAAACTTTAAGCATTTTTTGGGCTAAGTTATTGACTAGCACTAAAACATTAACAGCTGCCAATAAAGAACAGCATCTTAAACATTTTTGAATCTTTAAAAGGTGTAATATACTTTTCTGTCACAAAAAAAAAGTTTGGAAGAGTGAAGCATCTAACAACTTTTAAATCATTTCATTCATCAGATGAACACATCACTTCTAACCACTGTCTGTGAAATAGTACTTAGTGTTTGACAGCTTTCATGGTTGTAAAATACTTTACCTTCCTTCAGTTTTTTTTCTGTAATTTGGAGTACATTGAGGCAGTAAAGGTGCCATGTACTAAAAAGAATTATTAAGATCAGGTCTCTCCAATAAAAACTCATTTGCTGTATGTTCTCAATATGGATGTCAAGATTCACCTCTTGAGCTTTGCTTCATTCTCTAGGTGAATTTCTTGACACCTATATTTCAAACACATTACGAGATGGTTATGATAGCAGGCCTAATCAAAATCCTGTACTTTATATAATGGACAACCATTGGCTGATTCTTCTCCTATGTTCTGTAATAGAACGTTAAATTACATTTGAAAAAAATTAATCTGAGTTGTTAATCTTCGTTCATTCCTTACTGATGGATTATCGGTTCCATCCACGGAACCGAGCCGGCCATATATCAAGCTCGCGTCAGCCAAAAACTCTCGACCCAAGGTCCTACCCAAAATTCTATGCTCCCTGTTACCTCAGATCTCATTTGCAGCGTTACTGTACAGCTGTGTCAAGTCACTCTCCCTCAGCCAAGTGAATAATATTTGAAAGTTTATATAGTGTTACTACTTTTTTCAATCAGTTACTTTTATTATTCTTCTACCCTATCATATCTTTAAGACTCTCTCCCTTTAGTCTCTTTCCCTTTATTACGCTTGTCTTACCTTTGAGGTAATTCTTCATTACCATCATTGGTAATCCTTCTTTCTTCTCTCTTTCTCCTTACCCTTCTGGGTAGCCTTTCTTATTCTTGGTACTGTCATTCTTCTCCACATCATGTCAGACAAGAAAAGTAGGGTTGGTTTTAAACAGTGTAAGGATTGCAGCCATAAGTTACCGCTTTCTGATGGCCATGACTTATGTGTCTATTGTTTGAATCTCTCCCACCTTACTGTGGATCACCCATGTGGGATTTGTAGAAATATTTTGACCAGGACTATTAATGAGAGAAGGAACAAGTTAATCCTGAAAGGTCTCCTCAAATCTCCTTTCTGTGAGGTTATCTCTGGGTCAGAGGGCTCACCCCCTCCTGCTAAACCCCATAAGAGGTGTTCTTCCTCTTCCTCATTGAGGTCGCTCACTTCATCTCCCTCTGGGGATCGCAGGGAGTAGACTCATAAGAAAGTGAAAATTGCTACTCCGGCACTGCCACCTGTGACCCTTTCAGCTCCAGGCATGGCACTGTCCCAGTTGATTCTTGCTCCAGCCATGTCCTCCTTATCGGCACTGGAGTTCCCAGTGCAGACACTTATGGCTCCGACAGTTCCATTTCAGCCCTTACCAGCACCATCCCTGTAGGTACAGTCTCCTTCGGCACCATTGGTGTAATCCCCTGTGGCCCTGAGTCTGATGATACTGTCCTCTACGGTGCAGACACTTTCAGCACCCACATGCTCTTTGGTGCAGTCCCTTTTGGCACTGTCATTGTTACCAGTGCAGACACCTTCCTCAATGGCACCATACCCATAGGTACAGACACTTGCCTTTACGGTGCAGACACCTTCATCTTCTACAGTGCTGCCTTCGTTGGCACAGACTACTTCAACACCATTTCCCTCAGTGCAGACATCCTCGGTTCTGGGCTCTGCACCACTCGAATTAGCAAGGACCAAATACTCTCCTTCTTTGGATCTGTTCGTTGGTAGCCAATATAGCCCTTTTCTAGAAAGGCCAGAATCACCTTCAGGTTTCTCTATGAGGTCAACCAGGAGCCTCTCTGAACAAGATGTGTTGTGGCTTGTTGTCCAGTTGCTGGTGGCCAGGGGTCTCTTTCAACAGTCTAAACCTATGTTCTCTCCTTCAGGTGAATGTATTTCTCCTCAAACTCCAACGTACACTCCTCCTTTGACTTCCACCCAAGTATTGAAGCCCATTACTCCAACAGCAGCTTCCCTCCCTCTGACCCCAATAGTGGATCTCACTTTGGAGCTGGAGTCATCCTTGTGGCCTTCGGTGCACTAAGCATTGGGGTCTTCTCAGGCTAGTAGCTGTACCATGGGGAGGGCATTATTGGTTCCATGCCAATTTTTTTCTATGGCACCCTGCAGGAATCCTCCCTCTCTCACACTTCACAGTCCTCTTGAGACTTTTTGTCTGGGGGTCAGCTCATCGGAGTGGGGTGTGACCCCAGTTCCGAGGTTGTTGTGCTCAATTCTGGGCTCCCATCCCTCTTTGGGCAGGCTGGCCTTCCAGGCCATGGTGAGGGTGCTTGCCTCCGCTGGCAAACCCCACATGTCGGAGTCCTCTCCCCCCTATGTGCCACAACTCTCACAAGCTACAACCGCCAGACACTGGGCACAAGGGCCTCAAGTTTCTCCCCCTCAGGAGACCCCCTCTTTGCAGTCTTGCCCAGGACCTCCCACTGAGGAAGTATCTTGCAAGACTTCATGCAAGAGGAAGCACTTGGACTCCACTGAGGAGTCTTTGAAAGAAGATACGGACTTTGATGATGGGGAAGGGTCCCCACGGTCACCTTCTGATGAGGTGTCCTTTGGTGACATCCTCAAGATCCTTAGACAGAAGGGGTGACTGGAAGTCCTCCGATCCTTCCTCAGAGGAATCTTTATTCCTGCAGGCCTTTTGTGCCCAGCCCCCTACCTCCTGGGTTACCTCACCGGCCGATGATCTTGTCCAGATCATCATCCAGTGTGCATGGAAGGCTCCTGACACCCTGGAAGCTGTACCGCGGAGGCCTGACAAGATCTTATCTCCCCCAACTGAGCATCCCCATTGGTCATGAGGTCTTCCAGTAGATGCCATAGTGGTGGTGGTGGCTGCAACCAAGAAAGATTTGGCAGAAGAGAGCCAAACTGTCCATCCACCCAACAAGGAGTATCAAGCAATAGACAGACTCGGGAAACATGTGTTTGCTTCATTAACCTTCGCCGTAAGGTCTTTGAACTATTTGGCACACTTTACGAGACTCCAGAGGTATTTTATCAATCAACTCTCTGAAACCTTGGCAGAAGCTGTTTCTGATGAGGTCCGTGACAATGTAGCTTCTCAGATAGCCACCCTAGAATCCATATCGAATTCTTCCATGCGTCTTATTTCACATGCAATGGAAGGAGTGGCTAGAGCAGCAAGCATAGGTATAGTCACCAGATGACATTCCTGGATGCGCCTTTGTGACTTTGTGGACGCCTTTAAGGCTTTCTTTATGAATGCCCCCATCGAGGCCACTTCTTTGTTTAGCACTAAAGTTAAAGATATGCTGGCAAGGTCTGAACAAGATGGCAAGACCCTATCTGTTGTTGGTGTCAAACACTCCACTCCTCAATGATTCTACTCCAGAAATCAGAGGAGTGGGAAGATTTGGCACAGGAAATCACAGGGCTCTTTCTGTGATGCAGATGCTGAGTTCTCCCTTAGAGGCAGAGGGGGAAACTACAATGGAAAATGCCCCTTTTGGGGCAGAGGAAGTCCGTGATTCTTTCTCTTGCCAACCCTATCAGCACTCCTGAAGTGCTGCCAGACTGCTCACCTCTGGAAGCGGTCAGGGGTCATTTTTCCTTGTACCCCACTGCCTGGCGAAATATAACCACTGATTCTTGGCTACAACAGATAATATCCAGAGGCTATCACATCCCCTTCCATCTTTGTCCAATCTCATCAAGAGAATTACCCAACATTCCACCCAGTCAGAGGGAAGCAGCAGCACATGAAATTCAAAAGCTGCTACAAAAAAGAGTCATCCAAACAGAACCCCCTAGACCAGATAGGATCCAGTTTTTACTCAAGGTTCTTTTTAGTGCCAAAAAAGACAGTGGACTGGAGACCAATTCTGGATATCAGCACACTGAACAAATTTGTAAAAAACAGAGAAATTCTGGATGGTCACGGTTCAGTCTATCCTTCCTCTTCTGGAAAAAGATGATTGGATGTGCTCTGTAGATCTTCAAGATGCGTATTACCACATAAAAATGGACAAATGCTCAAGAAGATACCTCCGCTTCCACATAGGAGCCAGTCACTACCAATTTCTAGCACTGCCCTTTGTTCGGTCTCTCTACAACCCCCAGAGTGTTCACTAAATGCAAGGCAGTGGTTATCACTCACCTGCGACTTCAAGGATTCCAAGCATTTCCATATCTAGACGACTGGCTCCTCACCGCCCCCACCAAGCATCTACTGGAAGAAGCCCTACACTACACTCTCTTCACAGCACAATGCCTGGGAATCACTATAAACTGGGAGAAGTCCAACACGACCCCAGCACAGTCTTTAGAATTCATCGAGGTACTGTTGGACATGAGAAATTGCACAGCATCTCTCCTGGACCACAGACTTCAAAGAATAAGGCAACAGGTTCAGCCACTGGTCTGTCACCACAAATCTTCTGCTCGCTCCATACTCCAAATCTTGGTGTCAATGGCAGCCTCGATCAACATTGTTCCTCTAGCCAGATTCCACACGAGACTCCTTCACTGGTTACTTCTCACTCAGTGGTACCCTCTACAACATCCTTTGTCCTTTCAAATAAGTGTAACTCAGAGATGCAAGCAAGATTTACTCTGGTGAACATCTCGAAATCCCCAACAATGGTCTCGCCCCTTCAGCCCCCATCAGTCGAAAGCCACAGTGACCATGGACACCTCCCTGATGGGGTGAGGGGGCTATGTCAGGGAAACTCGGTCCAAGGCACCTGGTCGGAGACAGGGGCCCTTTTGTATATCAATGTCCTGGAACTGAGGGTGGTGCTACTAGCATTGCAAGCATTCCATTCTATCCTTCCATCAGGGACAGTTGCGATCCAATCATACAACATGTCAGTGGTCTGGTACATTAACAAGCAAGGGGGCACCATATCTTATCTGTTATGCCGAGAGGCCTTAGAATATGGCAATGGTCGATAGCTTCCAACCGCTTTCTAGTTGCAAATTCCCAGGAGCTCCAACGTAATAGCGGACAAGTTGAGGAGGTGCATCCTGCAACCTCACAAGTGGTCCCTCAATCCTGTGATAGCAAGAAAATTTTTAAACCACTGGGGCCAGCCTTGCTGTGACCTATTCACCCCCCCAACCAACTACAAGTGCAGCAACTATTTTGCCCTGATCCCCCCTCGGGGACAGTCACCGAGAGACGCTCTAGTCCATGCTTGGCCCTCGAGTCTACTTTATGCTTATCCTCCTGTCCCCCTCATCTACAAATTTCTGAAGAAAGCATGACAATTGAAAACCAAAGTGATCCTCATTGCTCCATATTGGCCTCGACAAGTCTGGTTCCCCTTCCTCTGGCCACGCCTGCTAGATCAACAGTGGATCCTCAATCCATCCAAACCACTGATCTCCCATCTGCAGGGTCTGACGCCCCCCAATCTAACAACTATGAAACTGACAGCTTGGTTTCTCCACTTCCAATGATTTCCAGGCAGGAAAACCTCTCATCTCCAGTGCACAATATTCTTATTGCATCTCATAAATTATCCACCAGAATAATCTATCTCAATAAATGGAAAAGGTTATCTCTATGGGCAGCAAGTAAACAATTATAGCCCTTGTCAGTCCCAGGTTCGGTGGTTTTGGATTACTTATCACATCTTTTCCACTCTGGGGTGTCTGCCTCTACTATTCATGTGCATTTGGCTGCCATTTCAAATTTCCATATTGGTTTTCAGGATTCTTCGCTCATGTCACATAGGACTCTGTAAAACTTTCTTGAAGGGGATTCTTCACCTAAAACCTCCCTTTAGAGAACCAGTACAACTTTGGGATTTGGCCTTGATCCTGCAAGACCTAACAACTCCCCCTTTGAACCTGTGTCTTCTTGTGATTTAAAATATCTCTCGTGGAAAACTTTGTTTCTGATTGCAATCACATCGGTCAGAACTTCAAGCCTTATGCATCAAACATCCCTATCTTATCTTCCATAAGGATAGGGTATCACTGAGAACTAATTCTTCCTTTTTACCAAACGTGGTGTCAGAGCAGTCTATCAAGTAGTCCATTGACGCTCCAGTATTTTTTCCTAATCATTCTAATAAGGGAGAGTATTGCCTGCACTCCCTGGATGTTCATAGGCAAATACGATTCTACCTGGACAGAAATAAATCTACCCTTAAATCAGACCAACTTTTTCTGGCCTTTTCTGAACCAAGACTAGGTCATCCTATCTTGAAAGTTACATTGGCATCATGGTTAAGAAATTGCATTACCTTTATCTACAACAAGAACAACATCACCTTGCCTCACAGAGTGAAAGCACATTCTACAAGGTCTATGACAACTTCAGCAGCTTTCCACGCTAGGGCTTCCCTCAATGATATTTGCTCAGCTGCGACTTGGGCCAAACCTCATGCCTTTATTTTTCATTACAAATTAGATTTGGCCTCCAGAGGTAGAGCTTCTTTTGGCTCCATGGTGCTCAGGAATTTCCTTCCATGGAGGGCCACCCAGGGATACAGGTAGCTGGGGACTCTGTTCCTTCAGTAAGGAATGAATGAAGATTAACAACATTAGATAAAGAAGTTATGTCTTACCATAACATTCCATCGATGCTGTTGATCTTCATTCATTCATTACTCCCCACCCTCCATCCCCCTCCGGAGGTTCCTGGTTGATCTCATATACTCCTTTATTGTAGGTCTGTTATGACCAGAGGTAGCCTCTACTTTTGTCTATCAACTTGCAAACTTGATCTGAGGTAACAGAGAGCAGAGCATTCTGGGTAGGACTTTGGCTCGAGAGTTTTTGGCTGACACGAGCTTAATATATGGCCAGCTCGGTTCCAAGGACGGAACCGATAACCCATCAGTAATGAATGAACGAAGATTAACAACACAGATGGAACATTATGGTAAGACATAACTTCTTTTTTTTCAGTTTGTTTTGTTCTTGTGCTATGACAAGTTACATGGATGTTTGGCTCTGTAATTAACTTGAACTTTGGTATTTTAAGCCTGCCTACTCTTTACTTCTTTTTATACAGTAAAATTTAGAGTATTAAAGTGGCTCACTTACTGTATACAGTATCCATTTAAATGGTTCTTCTACATCTATGGGTGTATGGAGTAGCACACCTTGTCAATGTACTACAGTGTAATGGCAAGCAGTACGTGACCCACAAATGACAACAATAAAACTGGAGATAAAGAAAGTGTTTTATTTAGCAGAGAAAAATATTTATAGAAATTAAAAAAATACTCAGTTTATTATTTTCAAAGTCAAAGCAGATTTTTTTATCAGAAACAGAGAAATAGGACGACGACAACAACAAGTAAAGCACATTTAAAAGTAATTTATAGGCAAAAGAAAATTCAGTAAGAAAAGATGAGCACTTAGGATGTTTGGATAAAAAAAACAGTAATGAATAATACGGTGATAGCACTGCATAAAAGCATGTAGAAATAATGAAGCCATGATTACAGCTCAGGCTACCCAAGTCTGCGTAGTAGCTTGCATATTTGATGGCATAGGCAGAGAGGATGGTTGCTCCCACTAGGGTCACCCCAGTGAGTGGAGACCTGTCATAATGTGGGGACACAATGGTAGGAAGCTGTAGGGATGGACACCCAAGACATTGATGGCAGTCTTTCTTAGCATATGTGGGGGAGCACACCGGTGTGGACAGAGGGCTATAGTAAGACCCTCTGTGTATGGATATGCCATACAGTGAAGAAAAATGGTCTCATTGCCACGATCAGTAAGACCACAAACACCTTCAAGGCTGCCTGAGTAATAGTCCCACTCCCTCAAACAGCATAATGGGGGGGGGCAGGATCACTGGGCAAAAATCAAATAAAAAAGTAACTGAATATTCCAAGCTAGTCAGTGTTTGCTAATGCATGTGGCACACACACAATTTAAAGCCACAGTGGAACAAGTAGGTAGCCATGTTCAGCAATTTTTAACTGTCCTTAATGTGATGACTAAATGAGAGACTGGAAGCATTACTTTTATCCATGACAGGGGTGAAAGCATATCAAATATATGAGATTATGCCAGTAGGAGTAGATACATTCAGTGACGTTGTGGACAAATTAAAGAGACACTTTCATACTAAGAAGAATGTGCTGTTTTAAATATATAAACTCAGAAGTACAGTGCAGGACAGGAATGAACACTGGCTGTCTAGAAAATATGACTCCCATGTTCACATCATCACCCTTTCACAATATCAATAGGTAGTTCAAGATGGTAGGAGCATTCAGGCCAGTTTTGTGGTGTATAGAACTATTGAAGGAAGGTTTTCCAAATGAATAACATCTATTTCCAGGAGCCAAAACCATCTCAGAAAATCCATAGAAACAATTTCTTACCATCCTCCTCCAAAGTGAGTCCTGGAGTTCAGGTCTCCATTTGCTAAACAGTGGCTGGTTTGGCCAGGATCATTGTATATGAGGAAGATACAAATAATGGTAAGAAATGTTTATGTGACTAGTATTAATAAGTGCACTTACGATACACCGCTCATGTACTGTATACAAGGTCCAGCTCTGTATGGAAACCATGTGCCTTAACTACACATATTTGTAAATGTTTGTGTGAGTCAGAGCAAATTATTTTTGGAAGCTTACGAACATTTAAAGCCTTAAAAAGAAATAGTTAAAAGCCTCTACTTAACCCATGTTATTACCTTGAGTTAAAGATATTCATTAATTTTGAATTGTACTTAGTAATCCTGGTCTCCAACTTTATCTGAAAATATACTTGTTTCTTTCTACCTGAAAGCCAAGGCAGTTCTTTAACTGATGCCTGAACCACTGTCTTATAACTATTTACAGTCAGTCTTCCCATGTCATGAACCTGAGTGTTACTGCCTGTATTTTATCATTCCCTACTATACAAAAGGGCAATTTCTGTTTTCAAAGGTAATGAGTAATCCTGTCTGGACCAGACGACTCACATCTGAAGCTTTGTAGTTCATATCTACCAGTGTCTTGGAAACCTTTACCCACACACCCCGAATCACAGTTGCATACTGTTGTTCTATGCCTTTCTGGGGCTTATTCAGCTATCAAATTCCAAGATTATCCTGCTTCATTTTGTAGCATAGGTCCAGGGACCCCACTACCTAAGACTATGATCAAATATAGTAGTTTGGGAAACAGATCCATCTTTACTGATAATCTTTGTTCCACACATAGCTTTAAAGAACTCCACCTATTAATATAGTGTTGCCACAATCAGGGCTGTCTGAAAGTTATTCTGTTTTTTTTCCTTCTATGACCCTGTGATGTATACTCTGAAATGACTGATATCTAGTAACTGTCACTTAAAATTATAAGATTTCTGTAACTGAAAAAGGGTGGCATACCCATCAGGGAGATATCCATTTTGGTGGTGTTCACGATGTACCATGCTAACTCTCCAGATGCATGCAAGATTTGCCATATGTGGTGTAATGATGCTCAGCTGCAAATAAACTAATTTTTTTGAATCTCATATCAGCTTATTCATCCTACAGATCACTGATCCCTGTATTTTCGAGTCATTCCTAAACACTGATGCAAACAGCTCCATAGCTAACCTGAACAGTATAGCGGAAAGAAGGAAGCCTTGTTTGCTACTGTTTGTACATTAAATAAAGGTGATATTGCCCAATCTTGACTACAGTGGTTAAGAAATGATACAACAAGACACTGAGGCAGAGTACAAAGCCTCAAGATTTTGAAGTAATAATCATAGCTTACCTTGTTAAACACCTTTTCAGCATTCATGCTAACGACAACAAAGGTATATGCTCAGTTTAAGCATATTCCACAAGTAGCAAAGCTCTACAAATGTTATCTGATGTGTGACAACCAAACCAACCAAACACAAATGCACTGTTCTTTGTGATATACCTATATGTGTGTGTGTGTGTGTGTGTGTGTGTGTGTGTGTGTGTGTATATATATATATATATATATATATATATATATATATATAACTTTTTATGAATATCAAGTTTAAATTGTATATTCTTCCACACACTGGAGTCTATAATAGGTTCTGTTATTTTCTTGTGGTGCAATACTAGTCTTGAGGCAAAAAAGACACATTTATAATTTACAAAGTTCCAGCCAATTTTCCATTATCATTCATATCACATTGTTCTTCAGTAACAACATACATATATATATTTCTTCCTCTCCAAGTAAAACAAATGTTGGATATCACACTTCGTAATTAAAAAAAAAAAAACTTGTGCACATCTTGGCCCCATTACTTTTAGTAATTATCATATCTAGTTAAGTCTCAAGCACTATTAACCTATTCTCTTAATATTCATAATGCTTCCTTCCTAGTTTTCTAATGTACACTCAACCACCAAAACAGGCATCGTGTACCCCCATTACATTTCCCTAAGACAATACATGCTGCATAACACAGGCAAACTCCCCCAGAACACCCCTTCTTTAGACATTTCTTTCCTGCTGGTCCCCTTACATATCTTTGTAACTGATGAGTTATAGGTACTCTTAAAATCTCCATCAATAATTCTTTGATATCCATAGCTTTAACCATTTACTGACATCCATTCAATCACTCATAAGCATTGCCACTCATGCCTCTTATATTTTGAGGGCATTTTCACAAACATCCTTCTACATGTTCTTTCACTCTTTAGTTCCCATCTGCTACACACTCTTGTCGAACTTTATTCTTTCCACCAATGTGGACCAGCTTCCAAACACCAGAGAGACAGAGACAGAGACAGAGAGAGAGAGAGAGTAGTGCCTCATTTGAATTTCTATTAACAATGTGGTGCCATTTCCCATTTATAAAATATGATAACCACCATGCACAATCCTTTCAGCAGTCTACTGTTCGTTGAGGAGAAGAAAACAAATATAATCTACTTTTTACTCTTACTGTGTCCATATTTCTGGCCACTAGCCCAACGGTCACCCTCACAGCAAAATTTATACATGCTCATACATCACCATTCACACAACCAAATCAATTTTCCACTTTCTTTTTCATTCCTCTATAATGTATTTTTCATTCATCAGCAGCCCTGTTCATCATCAATTGCTTTAAACTCCTCTGTTTTATTCTATGAAAATGCCAATACTTAGAAATATCAATTTGTTTGCGTTTGCCTACTACTTCTCCTGTGCAGGTAATCTATTAATAGCCTTACTACATAAGGTGGATGAACAGCACTAAAACAGTGCCTTGAGAATCTGCATGCTTATAACTAATATAACATATAACACTTTTTATTGATATAAACATTTCAAACAAATATTTTAGCCAGAAAATAGTCCAGTTTTAGCTGAAAAAGATCCAAGTCATATTTCAATACACTCACTTATTTTATCTTTGAAACATTATTTTTTATCTACCACACTGTGAAAGATTAATTTGCCAGATGTGGTTAAAAAAGTGAAAGTGGAATAAACACGTTGTCTAAAATTTCAAATGTTAATTATGAGTCCCTGGCTTGTGTTCATAGTGACATTGCAGTCCTTCACAGCCATGTTTAAGCTCCCCCCAAATACTGTAACATTTTTATTTGAACATTAATTTGTGACTACACTTAGGCAGTTAAAATTACTTTCTTGCTTCAACCAGAGTAAGTTCAGTTGCAAAACAACACATAAGAAGAAAGTGCAAATCCACCTGTATGATATACTCAATAGAAAAAAACAATTTAGACCAACTATGTATCCCCCAATTAGGGAGTTATAACTTGTTTTTAGCTGTCCAGGTCCATGCAACCCAGAACAGCTCATATATTTCCATCTTTTTTAAATTACCAAATAAAAAGGATTTATCTTTATAACACTTTCAATAAAGTGCACAGTTCAAACACTGTTTGTTCATCACCTTGCAACCAATGTCTATCTCCACATTTTTCAGTCTTACTCTCACAGTGCCACATCTGTTTCTACACGTTACAGTCTGTCACAGTGCCATGTCTAAGTCTCTACATTTTTACAGTATTACTCTCACAGTGCCACATCTGTCTCTACATTTTACAGTCTATCACAGTGTCACATCTGTCTCTACATTTTACAGTCTAACTCTCACAGTGCCATCTGTTTCTCTACATTTCACAGTCTGACTGTCACAGTGCCACACCTGTCCCTACATTTTACAGACTTACTATCACATTGTCATGTCTGTCTCCACACTTCACGGTCTTGCTCTCATAGTGCCATGTCTGTCTCTACATTTCACAGTCTGACTGTCACATTGCCACCTCTGTCTCTACATTTTACAGGCTTGCTCTCACAGTGCCACATCTGTCTCTACATTTTACAGTCTATCACAGTGCCAAATCTGTCTCTACATTTTACAGTTTATCACAATGTCACATCTGTCTGTACATTTTACAGTCTAACTCTCACAGTGCCATGTCTGTCTCTACATTTCACAGTTTGACTGTCACATTGCCACCTCTGTCTCTACATTTTACAGGCTTGCTCTCACAGTGCCACATCTGTCTCTACATTTTACAGTCTATCACAGTGCCATATCTGTCTCTACATTTTACAGTTTATCACAATGTCACATCTGTCTGTACATTTTACAGTCTAACTCTCACAGTGCCAGCACATATTTTTAAGTCCTCATACTACCAGTTCATGACGTACTTTGCAGTCTAGCAAACCATCCCATAAATGGTATCACTCTTACAAGCAGGGTTATTTCTTCTGTCAGACCACATTTATTCCCATTCATTCTTCACTTCCCCAAAGGTAGCAATGTTTCTTGATTCTGTTATGTCTTTTCCCATTTGCTCCATTTTCAGCTGTATCAGTCTCACTTGTAAATCCTTTATTTTTTCATGTGCATCCTCTAGTTTGCCCAATACCAACATTTTCCCATTTCAACATATCTTTATTACCCCAGGAAATGGCAATAAATTCCAATGATTTACACTACTTCATTACATCCACAAATCAAGAACTGCTCCTTAAAGTCATCTGAGAACAATCTCGATCCACAAACACCAGTCTCCCAGCTGCAGCTAATTTTCCATCTGGTAGCCACCATGTCCAGAATACTTGCTCCCTTTCATAACAAGTCAACAACAGTGTTGGGCTGGATTTTTCATATCTGTCTTGTCTTTCCAGTTATATTGTCCATTTTTGGCAAACATTTCACTGATGCAACATCAAAAGATTAAATGGTAAAACCAGTCGATTTGACCATTGCACCTCTCATATAGTCCAACAAGTCACTGTCCTCTTCTCCTTCCAACCTGTTGAGTGGTCCTAATTTGATCAAATCTCTTAACTGTTCTTGCACCTGTTCCTGAATTCCTAAAAGGCTCTATTACCTCTTGTTAGCCTTGCAGATATTCAGCATTGTTAGCAATTTCACTATCATTATCAAGCACTTTCATGTCAACCTTAAACATTTATAACTCAGTTCATATTAACTCAAAGTTGTCGCTCTTCTCACTCATCCTTAGTTTCAACACCTATTTAGGTTCTCTTGTTGGTGAATGCTGAACATCAAAGTGGCTCAATTCGAAGCCAGTAACTTAATCCTGTTGAAATATTGTTTTTCACAATGTACTCCATTTCCTCCTTATCCAATCAATAGACAAAACATGATTTTCCGTTTTACTAAAATATTGTCAAATTAACACTTTTAACATTAAGTGGTATTCACATTGATTCAAACAGAGCATTCCAGCCAAGTGTGTAACCTCAAATAGCACTGGGCATGCACACCTGTGATCTAAACATTTAAAAACATTAGTGTTTAGCCACCACAAAAGAGGTGAGACCTCTGAGGATGGTTTATAAGTCCCTAACAGGAGTGAGATTAGATGACACCCTTTGCAAGACAGAATGCCCAGCATATTTTTCTAGTCTTTACTGATCTTTGTTACAAGGGAGCTGTGAGCATTAAAGAAAGCAGTGTGATTTTTAAAATATACCTCCCATTAGCTATACCTGTACTCTTTGTTATGGCTCAGAAATGGTTAGATGTTGCTGCTAAGTATGGTTTGATATTAGCACTGGTATCAGTGGGAACAAGAAAAAGTTTGAAATTTCCATAAAATATCTCATATTACCCAGTTAGCAAACTGCAGTAACCCTGGCCTCAATGAAGCAGGCAAAGACCCAGGTGGGATATGTGAAGAAGCCTTTATTGTCAGATTCCCTTGTACAAGTACTTTAAAAACTGATCTTCTCCTTCATGCATCGTTCCATGTATGTGTGTATGTATGTATATATATATATATATATATATATATATATATATATATTCACTTCAGATGAGAGTGTCTGAAATCTCAAAACTCATATGATCGAGACCATATGTTCAACTTTTCAAAAACTCAAACATCAGAAGTGAACATAAAAAACAAAAACAAACACATTTACAGACACCCCTCCACCCCCCTACTTAAATATACTAACTCCGTGATCGCGCTATAGTGGGGAAAAGGAAAATCTCACGTTCCGCACTTCTGCAGACAGTGCGGAATGGGAGATTTCCCTGTTCCCCACTGTAGTACAATCTCAGAGTTCGTATATTTATGTAGCAGGGGTGCAGATGGCCTGCCCCCCTTGCAGAATCCCTCACTTAAGGTATTCACACAATTTATTTAACCCCCCCCCCTTTAGATGTTCGAGTTTCTGAAAACTCGATCATATGGTCTCAACCATATAAGTTTCGAGATTTCAGAAACTCGAGCTGAAGTGAACCCATATAAATATATATATATATATATATATATACATATATATATATATATATATATATATAGATATGTATATATATATATATATATATATATACATATATATATATTATATATATATATATATATATTTATATATGTGTGTGTGTGTGTGTATGTGTGATGTGTGTCTGTGTGTCTGTGTGCGTATGTGTGAAAAACCATTATAACTGCTACCTCTCATCTCCTTGTAAATGCCAGAAAAGAGGATAATGCTTCTCTGAAACATTAACTCTTCAACTTTACATACTTGGTATCTGATAACATTTTTGATTCTTCATCATTGTCAGGATCTTGCTTCCCTTAGCTGGTTGTTTAAACCCATTTATATTGACAGGACATATATGCATATAACTTTGGCTACCACAAAAGCTAACCCCATGTGGCTGTAGTCTACACTTCTATTCCTTGTGCTTCCTTAATCCTGACTCTGTGAATGGTAGGCTTGCAGCAAAAATCCTCCGTAAGCAATTTTACCCACTGATATCTGATACAGTAAATGTACTGCTCTTTGGTCACTTAACACCCAGACCTGTTAAACCAGCATATAACACTCTAGTGCAAACAAATTTATATAACTCACAAACAATAACCTGCAAAAGAAAAAACAAAGTAAAAAGCTGTAACTATTTACACAAACCTTAACTTTCATAGGTAGGGGTTTAATGTCTCCCCCCCCCAAATTGTAATGTTAATGTTGAAGAAATACTGCCCTTATATCATCAGGATGCCAAGAATATAAGCCATTTACATAGAAAGAATATTACCCATAAGAGTTTGAATTTCAGAGTTCAAAACCTACCACCAGACCGAAGCATCTCAGGTACATCATTACCAACTATACCTCTCCTGCTTATGGGAAGGCCACTTTATCCTCCCACACTCCATCACACATGGAGTCTTCTCAACACCTACAAACCAACAGATTATTTGATTTGCCCTAGTTGCCCTGTACCAGCAATGAACCCCAATAAGCTCTAAAATACCAAGATACTTGCTTTGGTGCTCCAAACTGCTTAAGCCAATCTTTTATCATGTAACATGCTGACTAAATAGAGCTATTACCTCATGCTATTCACCAGGGGTGCATCCTCTAAGTATTGTATTTGGAAAGCCTTATATCTTCCTACTCTTTACTCCAACATGCTTAAACTATACAAGTAATTTAAATTAGTACATGGCATCTTACATTGACCTTTGTGCTCTGCCGCCTATATTCGCACCAGACACCTAGAAATGGAAGTATGCCATCATTACCCAAGCTAGGCACAACAGCATTGTCTACAGGTACAGAATAATCATGACCTCCAATACAGAGAGCTTCTCAAATACAATATAATTCGACTACTGACTACTGCATAAATACGTAAAAACTGCAGTCATAATAAGGAGGAGGTATCTCAAAGGTCCCAGTCCCAAATGCCATGCGTCTATTTGCATATTTATTTGAAAACTAGAATTACACAACATCCATCTTAGACATGTAATCCTCTTGTGATCTTAACCCTGGTAATAAGCCCATGATCTGCCACTGTTGTATGGTCTCACCCTTACATAATCTTTGATTCTTAAACATATAACATGACTGTTGCCTTACTCCTGTAAAATATTAAAGGCTGTGAGACCCCTGAAAACCCATGCTACTCCAGTTTTCTTGACTGCCTTAACACCTCTTGCTCTTTTCCTGAGTCATCCATAATGTTAAAGCATGTGACACTCTATTGCCGAGTTAGCTCCAACCCATTCTGCCTTCTTCACCCCCCCCCCAGTATATAAACAAACAACCGAATGAGAAGACTTATCTGTAGACAGTACATATCTCCAAAGCCTTTTACTAAGTATGCGAGGATAGTGGTAAATGGAAAATACATGTGGTTTTATATTACACTGTCATAACTTTACAACTTTATTTAATATTTATGGCTAATTAAGCTCCTCAATAGTGGTCACTCCAAATTCTCATTAACTAACAAAACACAAATAAGAGGCTTCTGTAGAGGCTCCTATGACCACTTACTATTGATCCAAAAGTAGGATGTCCCTATAACCCTGCCTTAATACTCACGGCGAATTATCCAGGAGATGCAAATTCCGCCTTAATACACACAGCAAATTATCCAGGAGATGCAAATCCAGACTTAATACACACAGCAAATTATCCAGGAGATGCAAATCCTTTTGTGCTGCTGCAGCAAGTATTTCTGGCCATGCCTGCCTCTCATGCTTGTACAAGTATGTCTGCTGGGGTCTACTTCTAATTACCTAAATACCACTTACCCGAATCTCACTACAATGAGACAACAGTACCAAATGTTCAGTTAAATGAACGTTCACATCACTGAAATTTTAAACAGGGAAAGGAGGCAGTTGAGTAACATTCAACAGCAAACACACCAAAGTTTGTCAAACCCACCCAGGTGGGGGGGGGGGTTGTACCCCCCACACCCCTCTTAACAAGGGTCTATATTAGATGCACGACCTCTTAAATGTTCGAATCTCTAAAGGTCGACCTTTAGAGATTGAACAGTTAAGCAGTCAAATTTTTACAAATATTTTTAAAAAAAAGCACAACTCAAAATAAAAAACTAAATGGTTTAATCAGGGTGATAAGCCCCCCATGCACCCCTCACCTCCCTACTTTAATATACCAACTCCAAGATCACGCTACAGTGTAGGGAATGGGAAATTTCCCATTTCCGCACTGTAGTTCACTGAAGTGCTATCTCGGAGTTGGTATATTTAAGTAGCTGGGGAGACACAGCCCCCCACGTGGGGGGTGTAGCTAGGTTTGCCCCCCTGCTTAAACCCTTTCCTACCAATTGTTTTTTTTTTATTTACTTTATTACTATTTCGAACATTTAACTATTCGATCTGTAAAGGTCGACCTTTAAAGATTTGAACATTTAAGCGTTCGTTGTAGTAATATAGACCCTCCTAACAATATATACCAAGTCCGAGATCACACTATAGTGGGGAAAAGGCCAATTTCCCCACAATGGCCAACTGCCTCCTTTTCCTGTTTAAAATTCTGGTGATGTGAAGGTTCGTTTAAGTGAACATTCGGTGTTGTCATCTCGATCTACTGAGATTCGGGTAAGTGATATTTCAGTAATTAAAAATAGAACTGTCTGTTTATATATTGAAAGCAGCACTTCTATTATTACTACAAGAAGCATCTATAAGATCCACCTTGAATACTATGATTCTGTTTGGAGCATGCATGACACACTGTGATGACTTATCCCAGATGTTATAGGCTGCTACAAACAATGCACACTACATACCACAGTACTCTAAGAAGGAAACCCCACATGTTGTGCCATATATTTCTCCCCACTCATTATACATTTTCTCAAATAAAGAGTTCCATCTTCTCCAAAGAATTATGGTACTGGCTTGAGAGGTCATACCCTGAATATTCTCATAGAACAATGACAAAAGCTATAACTATCAGATAATAAAGCTGCTTGTGTTAATACAGCATTTTACATTATTGCAATTGTGTTCAGGTAGATCACAACAGTCAAAGTTACATTCACAAAGACTGTTGGCAAGTGTTATTTCATGCTTTTGCACTCCCATGTCCCCTTCCTTATTGCTTTCTGGGCCCATCCATATTTAGGTATGGTTGCCTTCATGTTGGAAGCAGGATTGTCCTTTGTGTGTAGCAGATTGCAGATGATGCACTCTATCCCTGAATTCCAGCAGTCCTGGTCCTCTGACCACTTCATATGCAGTATTTGGCTAACTTCTCAGCCTTTTGGCTAAGATGGTGTATTATAGGATCCTTTAAGCCTCTTTATTCATTGGAAGTTCAACCCCTAAATTGTATGGATTATGTATGGTCTACCTGAAGCTCTTCAGCTTCAGTTTCATCCTATAGGCAGTGGTAGCTTTTGAGTATCATTGTCACAGACTATGCAGTTCCTGGTATATAAAAGGGGACTCCCTCATTCATGCAGCTTTTAGAAATTGTGCTTTCTGGTGATACACAAAGAATATAATTACCATAGAACAGGTTTTCTGGTTAAGACTTCAGTGCTTGGGCTTAGTGAGTGAAGGACCTTCTGAGTGTGAAGTATCCCAAATTCTTATGTAGCAAGACTGTGAACTAATCTTGGTTTATCAATTTTCTGGAATGCCAAAGCTGCAAACATTAGACCTCCTTATTCTATTTTCTATATCAGGGAATGTCAGAAGGGCTTAATTTGCTTGCCAAGTGTCCATTATTAAATTCGTTTTCATTCAGTGTTGAATCATGGTGGATTCCACTAGCTGTATTTTGACATCATGATTTGGTAATAGTTCCTGGACCTCCTGATGTTGCCATAGGGAGATCACTTTAAATTCTGGGATTACCTGTATAATTTCAGTGTTACTTGATACTGACTAGCTCACTTGAGGTTTCCAAAGATGTGGCCATTATTTTTAGTTACTTCTTTGCCTCCAATGATGAAGATCGGCATCTAATACCTTTTTTATTGATTTAATCAGAAATGTGTCAAATTTGGCTCAGTCAATCTTTTTTGGGGGGGGGACAATTTGAGCCAACTGCATACCAGTAAGTCCATTTTTTGCTTGAATGTACCTTTATCTATTATTTTAGATGACATTGTAACTAAGGTAGGACAGACCCTTCACAAAAAGTGTCTTATTAGCTTGACATGTTAGCCAGATTTAACTCAGCAAAGTATATATTTAGTGTTGGAATTCACATTTTAGTTGACTCAAGCTTGACACTTAACATGACATGAGAGATATTAAAGACAAAACTATCACAAAAATATGTAAAGAAATATGAACATCTGTAAGAGCACAGTTTGTGCCCTGATTCATTTTTATTATACTGCAAACCTGAGTTATTATGTTTAACTTTATTTTCTTAATTATGTTTGTAACTTCTGTTTTCTGAAGACTTGTTATCTAAGTGAGAGTATGCTAAATGTGTTATATATGAACTACTTGCAATATAATCTATTTTAACAATGCTTTTAGTATGAATTGAATCCTGACTGAAAAAGACTGGCATAAGATCAGTGAAACCTTGCTCTGAATGTTCATTTACAAATCTATGCCCCGGGATTAAATAGGTTCATAGGTGTACTAGGCTAATGGACCTGCAGCCTTTACAAGCCTAGCCTGTAGGATTACCCTGGCATCGTGCCACCTGACCTTAGTTCCCAGTGCATCTGTCGAGTAGAGCCACTGGAGTGATCCCCGGGGTGAATTTTCTATTTCCCATCCACTCATCAAGATTTCTCTTGAAGAGGGCCAGTGAGGGTGCTCTGATTTACATGTATTGGAAGTCTATTCCATAGCATGGACAGTCTCTGAGTTATGAACCTGTCCCTCCAGCATGTTCTGTTGATTGTGGTAATGAGGTTGAGGTCTCTGGAGAGTGTGGTGCAGAGGGATTGGGATTTCTTTAGATGTAGCATTTCTAACAGAGCTGGGTCAGACGTGGCTTTGTAAGTCAAAGCAGAGATAGCCTCTAAGTTGGTGATATGAGACAGAGAATAGTTGGAGTTTTTTGAGTCTGTCCATATAGGGCAAGTGTTTAAGGCCTAGGATCCTCTTTGTGAGGTACTTTTGTGACCTCCCCAGTTGTTGCAGGTGTCTAGTGAGGTACATGCCAAATGGGGCATTGTATTTGATGATGGACCTAATGAGGAAGGAGTAGAGGGAGACAATGACCTTTTTCTTCCTGGATGCAAAACCCTTAGTAATGAGATGTGTCACATAGAAGGACTTTCTGACCACAGTGGCAATGTGGTTGTCAAAAGAGAGGTTGCTGTCAGCCTGTGTTACCCGATTTCTTATTACGCCTTCTGTGTTCAGTGGAATACCATCGATGTGGTAATTCATGGGAACTGGGTTTTTCTCAAAGGGGATGATGACACATTTTTTGGCATTGAGCTTAAGGCCATGGTTCTGACACCAGTCGTTGGTCTCAGTGAGGCCTTTCTGTAGGATGTCAACATCACTTGGGGAGTTAATAATAGCTCCCAACTTGCAATCATCTGTGAATTTTGTCAGCCAGAGTCCTTTCGTGTTGGCCTGGACTTCAGAGAAGTAGATACCAAACAGGAGAGGACCCAGGACCAAACCCTGTGGGACTCCACTCATGACTGATCGGCAGTCTGACTTAGAGTCAGCTACTTTCACACTGTGGGTTTTATCTGTGAGCCAGTTTGCAACCCACATAGTGATATAGGGGTTGATACCTAGCTTAGTGAGTTTTTTTATGATTCCTGAGTGGGGAATGGTATCAAAGGCCTTGTCCAGATCAAGGTAGGCTGTATGAACCACCTTGCCTTAATCCACAGCTCTGGTGAGTGACTCAAAGAAGTCGACCAAGTTGAGCAGGCATGATCTACCCTTCACAAAACCAAACTGTGTGGAGATTCCCTATATCCTTGTTTATTATGTCCATGATGATGCGTTTAATAGCTTTGCATATCAGACTTGTCAGGCTAATGGGGAGATAGTTCCCAGGGTCTGTAGTCGCTCCTCCTTTGTGGAGAGGGATGACTGTAGCAGTGCAGCATTCAGTAGGGACAAAGCCTGAGGTGAGGCTATGACTGAACAGGGCACACAGATGACATGCCAGTTCACTCTGTAGTTCATGTAGAACATAGCCAGGGATATTGTCAGGTCCCATAGAAACTGTATTCTTGGCCTTGGACAGTGCTGTTTTAACCTGTGCAGCAGTAATACTGGGTGCCTGGCAATCTACTGGTATTGTGATTGGTCCTTTGTGGGGGTAAAGTTGGCACTGAATCTGTCGGCCAGTATATTGGCAATATCTGTTGGCTCGATATAGGAGGTACCATTGTGCAGTAGCTCAGAGCAAATCTGGGTATTGCCATGGAGATTCTTTACATAACTATAGAAGGCCTTGTGGTTGTCTTTACTATCTGCTGCAATTCTGTTTTCATAGCTAGTTTTAGAGGATTTGATGAGGGATCTCAACTTTTTGTTGAGGCTGATAAGGGAGTTTTTACGGTCTTGGGACTTCACCTTATTCTGCATCAGTTTCCTCCTTCTGTTGTAGAGTTTGTTTATGGCAGGGGACCACCAGATTGGCATGCTTTTTTGGAGAAGAGCAGCTTGGTTCTATTGGGTATGGTGGGATCCATGCATTTATGTACGTGTTCGTACAGAGCATTGGTGTATGATTTGGAAATCATGCTACTATGCTCCATTTGAATGGGTGCCGTGAAATTAACCACCTCTGTTTTTAAGAGCCCAAAGTTAGCTTTGGAGAAGTTTATCATGGTGGTTACCTTTGGGAGGGGGAATGTGGATTTCCAAGGTGATTAGTTTGTGGTCGGATCTAACCATGGAGGAGTTGATTATTGGTGTAGAGCAATGGTCGCCCATGTTAGTAATGACCAGGTCAAGGATGTTGCTGCCTCTAGTGGGGGTAAGAAGGAGCTGATCTAGCACATTGGAATTAATGAACTCTAGGAAACATTGGGCAAATGTATTGGTACATGAGTAGTTTTCCCAGTTAATGGAAGGGAAGTTGAAGTCGCCCGGTATGAGAGTGTTAGGTTGGACCCTAATATTCTCCGGGGTACTTAGGAACATGGAGTGTGAGTCTTGGGACATGGTTGGGAACCTATAGCAGGCTATGACCTGAATCACTGTCTTACCCAATGTTAGCTGCACCTGAAGTATCTCTGATGTGTTATGCTGGGCTATCAGTCTGGAGGTGTGCACATCCTTTACGAATATGGAAACACCACCGCCTTTGTAGCATTGGTCCAAGTTCTGAGGCTGAAAGGTGGGGAATGAGTTATTGCCTGGTAGTGCAGGGGTGCTTTCTGCTGCCTTGAACCAGGTCTCTGTTACAGCACAAATGTCAGTGTTCTCCATTTTAAGGAGTGCTTCGAGCGAGTGCATTTTGAGATTTAGACTTCTAGCGTTGAGCAACATGACCCTTAGACTGCATTTGTTTGTAGCTGTTAAATTTGTTCTTTGGAACACAGCCTAAAGAAGGCACTATAAGAGTGGCAAGAGCCTTGGCCAGTATCCAGAAGCCCAGGGGTGACAGATGCAGGCCATCTCTGGCAAAACATTGAGGTCTGTCAATTATGTCATCCCATGCAGACCCCTTAGAATGACACCAGAAATGTAGCCGGTTGTTGAAATCAATCATTTTCTGCTTGTACTGTGGTATCATTCTGGGTGATGGTAGGATGCTGCTCAGGGCTAGGGTCATACCCACATGGGCTGCATAATCCAAGAGCTCCTCTATGTCTCTTTTCATGTAGTCCAGAGAGGTACGTCTCAGGTCATTCACACCCACATGTACAATGACAGAGTCATATTTGTACCTGTTGTTGAGGGACATGAGTGCATGTGTTATGTGGTGGATCCTGGCACCTGACAGGCAGCTGACTGTTACTTTCTCCTTATTCAACCTAGTGAGTGGGGCATCAGTGTGCCTCACTATCGAGTGTGTTGGCCATGCTGTTTTGCCTTTGGGGCTTTGGTTAAGTGATACACTGTTTAGGAGAGTTATGTGTCTCATGATTAGTATTGTGTTGTGGTGGTCAAAGGCATCTCTGCCTTGGAGGTCTCTGCTGTTTGGATAAATATTGAGACCCTCCACGAAGGTGGGTGTGTGGTTTGTGTTTTTATGTGAAGGCAGTGCTGGTGTGTGTTCTGGTGGGCTATATGTTCCATGTGGTGTGGTGCAAGTGTTGACCTTTTCCTCTTGACCAGCTATTCCAGTCTTGGCTGGAGAGTGCATGGCTTCCAATTTGGATATATAAGTGCATTTCTCGCAAGTCTGAGTGTTGGGAGGTAAGAAGAGAGGGCTGTCAGTGTACATGAGGCAGATGCTACATTGCCTCAGGATGCCCAAGTTCACCAGGTTAATAGGAGAAAGCACAGGAAACTGACCTTTAGACATGTCTGAAGGGGTAAGAATTAATAATAAGTATTGGGGCTGTTTCCTTGTAGAATGTTTAGTGCTGGTAGCACTTTTGTGTGCTACAATAATTGCTACAAGAAGTCTGGTAAAGTGCTAGAGTAATAAGCTAGTAAAAGTGCAGGAGAGGAGAGAACTAGCAGATCTAAGGGAAAAATTGAAGAGCAGACTTTGGCACCTCTCAGAAGCTTACAATCAGTCCTGGATACAGCAAATCTGTATCAGGACTAGACTAGTTACAAGTAAGGTGGTAAACAAGTGCAAATGCTGGCTTTTAAACCAGAAAGTTGAAAGAGATGGAAAAACTCCCAAACTGCCAATAAACTACAATTTCTGGGCCAGAAACCACTCCTCTTGTGGTAGATAAGCTCCCTAGTGCTTACCACTCCCACTGATAAGCTAGAAGGCTTCCCTTCAACACAGAAAGGCTTGGTGGTTACAGAAGCTTACGTACAGTCCTGGATACAGCAAATCTGTATCTGGACTAGACAAGTTCCAGGAAAGTGGGAAAAGTGCAAACGCGGGCTTTTATATCCAGAATGTTGAAAGAGATAGAAAAACTGCCCAAACAGCCAATAAACTGCAATTTCTGGGCCAGAAACCACTCCTCTTGTGGTAGATAGGCTACCTAGTGCTTACCACTCCCACTGATAAGCTAGAAGGCTTCCCTCCAACACAGAAAGGCTTGGGGGGCTCAGAAGCTTACAAAGAGTCCTGGATACAGCAAATCTGTATCTGGACTAGACTGGTTACAGGAAAGGCAGGAAACAAGCTTAGAATTTTTTTCTTTTACAAAAAAGCAGCTAAAACAGCATAAAAACAATTCAGCTGCAGTGCAAGCTAGCACACGAGTGTGTAGCAATATTAAAGCAAATACAGTTTAAATAAATGCAATTTATTCAAACTGTATTCTAAACTGAATTCAATTATTATTTTATTCAACTCTGAACAGTTAAAAAGTGCCAAAATATAATTATCAGCTAAGAAGCACACTCAGTCAGAACATAAGGAGATTCTAGCAAAGTTTTTTTTTTTTTTTTTTTTTTACGTAAAGTGTAAAGGGAGAAAGGAGTAACAGAAGATAGTACAAGGTTAATAACCTACTGTAAGTGGGTTGGCCTTCTCAAATGTTCTCTCTGTATTAGGTAGAATGAGTTAATGACACTAGACTGGGAGGAGTGTCCCAGATCAAATTTACAGTAGGGTGGGCAACTGCAAAGCCACCAAGTATAAAAACAAGACACCAATAGGGAGGGAGGGTGCTAAACTATTACAGCTGCTATTGCAGCTACTACCACACTGTTTTGGGCAGAAAACACTACATAAATGTTTATCACAGCAGAAAAACAGCAGTGAGCCACTAAATGAAAGTTTTAAACAGGTAAAGGAGCAAGGAGGCTCTAGAGAATGCTTTTAACTGCAAACAAATCAGTTATATGATACACTCCTTGGCAAGAAATCAAAACAAACAAACAGATGTTTAACAAATGGAGAAAATTTCCAGTTAATACCTTACACACAGTGAAACTAGCTAGAAAAGATTTACAACAGTGTGACAGTAAAAGCCTTATTTATCTGGCCCTGTAAGGCAAACAATTTTAGTACTACTCCATGTAGGCTTCAATCAGAGCCTACATGGAGTTTACGTGTTTGCATGACAGTGAGCAGTGCGCAGCACTGTGCAATGCATATTAATGAGGCATGGCATGTCTAAGCTACAGTTCATGGCTTGCAACAGTGCTGCTGACCATGAAACCACATAAGTGAACGTGGATAGCAGTTCCATGTAAAGAAGAACATCTGTGGTGCGCAGATTTGCACAGAATCCTATAATGATCAACAGGGCTTTACATATTGCAAAACCTTGTCAGCAAACACGAATAACAATTCTGTGTAAGGAAGAGAACCTACAGTGTGCAGATTTGCCCACCATGCCACAATGATCACCAGAGGTTTTACAAATAGCTGTTATTTTGTTGGTGCAGCACATTTGCACAGAGGCCAACTTAATGTGAGGAAAAAATAACCAGCAGTAGGGACATATTTGGCATAGATGTCACACAGAAATGTGTTAGAATGTAACACTCACAGCCTCTTAGAGCAATAAATATGGACAAAGCCATAAAAATGAGGGTATAAAGGATCAGAAATAGGTACAGATTTTTACTATTGCACTAACAAACTTAGAAGGTTGATAGAATATATAGGTTGTACATTGGCATTAACTTTCTGAAGAGCATAAAGTTTTAAACTCAAATGTCAGTCATCAGTTTCTGACTGAACTATGCAATAACATGCCAATGATTTGCCAGGAAAAAATGTCATGAGCAAAAGATCACAAATATGAGACAAAAATGGACATTCAGCACAGATCAGGACAGCTGAAAGGTATGCACTCAAATATATGTAATAATGAGTCACCTCAGTCCAGAGATCATCCCAGTGATATGGCACAAAGCCACATATTTATTAAGGAAAATATCTGGGCATTCTGGGAATATCTGGACAGTTGAGAGGTATAAATGTGAGGATATGGTCCAAACCCAGTACAAGATAGTATACCTGCAATGCAGAGTATTGTGATATCCCATTCCTGGCATTCTGTACTGAGACTGTGTTAATGGTCTGTGACAGGACATGGGACTGCCATGTAAAATGATCACCTGGGAAGTGTGTGTATTGAATATAGTCACACAGATGAATTGCAGGAATGAATACAGAGAAAGAGTACAGGTGAAACTCCCACATCTACAGCAGAGGAGGGCATGTCAATGGAAGATTGTAGCAGCAACACCAAGCACATATCTATATGGTACAGTACAGACTATACAGTGAAAATGTGTTGTCTGTGACTGTCACACAAGGTGACATAACAGTGGGGTGGATCTCTGTGTGAAATAAGCATCCTTACATGAAGAATGCAGAAGACATCTATCTGGAATCTGTCCTACAACTGAGGTAGGGTGCATACTGGGTAGCTGTGCAAACTGATATACCTAAATATGTGTGTACTCTCAGGAGAGGTCTCCAGCAAGGTGGCCACAGGTAAAGGACCATGACAAACATTACAAGAACCGACCACAGTCATGGACAATATCAGAATAATACCATCACTAATCCCATGCCTCTGACATAACATATGTGATGTAGAGTGATAACAGATGAGCTGGCACACACACACTTGACAATTATTATGATACATCCACACTCTATGAGAGTAACCATGCACACTGTCCTGGTACTGTAATTTCTGCAGGAGGTGTCAGAAGGGACACTGCTATACCTGTATATGACAGTATGGTCAATACAAGCTACTTGTCTTGTGTACATGGCATATATCTATGGCACAATCCACACTGTCACAAATGAAATACATGACATTAATGTTGTCAAACACCTATGTATGCAGTGTGCACATAAGCATAACAGGTAGCACATATGCATCTGGTGTAACAACTCTCTAAGGCCAAGACCCCTGCATGAATGGGCCCAGACAATATCCCAAGATGTTGTCTAAATAGCATGAAACATGACCTATCAAGCCCTCTGGAATTGCTATTTAACTGTAGCCTCCAAAGAGGCTTTATGCATCATGAATGGAGAACAGCAACAGTCATCCCTCTGCACAAAGGTGTCCCATTCTACAGACCCTGGAAACTACAGAACCATAAGTCTTACTAGTCTTATATGTAAAGCCATGGAAAAAATTATCATGGAAATGATCGATAGTGAAATAGTAAACCTCCAGACACTGGACCCAACCTAGTCTGGTTTCATCAAGAGAAGGACATGCCTACTCAACCTGCTGGACTTCTTTGAGAAGGTCACCAAAGCAATGGATGAGGCCAAAATGGTTCACACTGCCTACTTTCACCTGGCTAAGGCATTTAAACCAATACCCCACTTGGGCATTGTTGACAAAGTCAACAGGTTAGGGACAAACCTGTATATCATCCAGTGTATAGCCAACTGCCTCAAGACCCATGAAGTTATAATCAAGGAGTCCACCTATACAAAGAGGTCAGTCACAAGTGGAGTCCCTCAGGGATCTGTCCTTGGATGACTTCTTTTTGGCACTTACTTCTCTGAAGTCAAGGCCAATGTCAATGGTCTTTGGCTGACTACATTTGCAGATGATTGCAAGTTAGGAGTTGTCATTGAATCCCACACTGACACAAATGTTCTCTAGAAAGGGCTGACACAAACAAACAACTGGTGTCAGAGCCATGGACTACAACTAAATGCAAGAAATGCATAATAGTATCCATCAGGAAATCATCCACCTCTGGTAACTATCATACTGACAACACACCCCAGTAGTTATGGACACACACAGGCAGTATTAGTAATCTAGCCTTTGGCCATCACATGTCTATAGTAGTGAAGAAATAATTCTATGTTGTGCAAATTATAAACAAAGGTATGGCATCTAGGTCCAAGGAAGTAATTTTTCCACTGTATTCCACATTCATCAGACACATCATTGAGTAGAGTGCCCCCTTTGATATGTACCTAACCAGGCATATCCAAAAATTGGAACATCCACAAATGTTCCTCACTAAAAGAATACAGGGCATAAGTAAAATGTCCTGTGCAGACTGCCTCAGTGCCCTATATCTATATTCTGTCTCCTACAGGCTATTGAGGGGAGATCTATGCCTTGCATACAGGGCGTTGTCAGATCCCACTCTGATGGACCTCCTGCATATCCATAAAACAAACAGCACCAGAATTACCCATTCTAAAGACTTAACCTTGCCTGTGATATAAATAGGACCTACTGGAGAGATAGGTATGTATCCCAGACTTAACCTTGCCTGTGATATAAATAGGACCTACTGGAGAGATAGGTATGTATCCCAGACACTACCCCATCTCTACAACAGTCGCCCCATCCATGTGGTAACACAATGCAAGTGCAACTTGGACAATTGGATGGGGAATGGGAAATTCATCCCTGGTTTGGCACCTATGTCTCTAATGGACACAAGAAACATGTAAATGGTTCATCTCACAGGCCCTTGCTTGTAAATGTTTTATCTCCCAAGCCCTTGCTTACACTTATTAAGGGTATCATAACTTGTCAGAGATTTGGAATGCATGGCTAGGCTTAAAAATACCTTCTAGTCATTAGCCTACTAAACACCTATGGACCTATTGTTTTTCTGCACCATTAGACAGTCATGTATATTCTCCAGAAAGAATACCTAGGTGTGGGCAATAAGATTTGGACAGTGCACTGTGACAAAGGTGGTAGACTTCAGTTACACATCATTGGAAGATGTGTAGGGAGGTGCATGAAGAAGTGTGCATTATACACAGTTACTGGTGTGATGAAGGCTGGGAACCATGAAATTATTATGCCCTCTGATGTGCATGTCCTTTACATACCCAGTACTTGTGTTACATTCAAGGGAGTAGTCAACACTGCAACCACATAGGTTCATAGGTTCATAGATAGGTACTAGGATATTGGCCCTAGGGCCTATATAAACCTAGCCAAATGGTACCCTGGCTTTTGCCACCCAAGAAAATTATTCTCCTGTGCCCCTGTCAAGCAGAGCCACAGAAGTGATCCCCGGGGTGAATTTCCTATCTCCCATCCAGTCATCAAGATTTTTCTTGAAGAGTGCTAATGAGGAGCTTTGTTTGATATAGATAGGTAGTTTGTTCCAGAGTATGGGAAGTCTCTTGGACAGGAATCTATCCCTCCAGATTGTTCTGTTTATTGTGGTGACAAGGTTTAGGCCCCTAGAGCGTGTAGCTCGGAGGGATTGTGATTTCTTTAAGTGGAGCATGTCCAACAGCTCTGGGTTTGACATAGCTTTGTAAGCAGAGATCGCCTCTGAGTAGGTGATATGTGACAGAGTAAAGCTGGAGTTTTTTTGAGACGGTCTGCATAGGGCATCTGTTTGAGGCTGTTAATCCTCTTTGTGAGGTATTTCTGTGGCATTTCCAGTTATTGTAGATGTCTTGTGAGGTACATACCAAAAAGGGCATTGTACTCTATAATGGGTCTAATGAGTGATGAGTAGAGGGGAACAATGACCTCTTTTTTCCTGGATGAGAAACCTTTTGTGATGAGGTGCGCCATGTAGAAGGATTTCCTGATTACTGTGGTGATGTGATTATCAAAGGAGAGACTACTGTCCACCTGTGTCCCAAGGTCCCTTATCACACTTTCAGTGTCAAGTAGACTACCGCCTATGTGGTAGTTCATGGGTACAGAGTTTTTACCAAAAGGGATGACAATGCACTTTTTGGCACTGAGCTTGAGGCCATGGCTTTGACACCAGGCATCTGTCTCAGTGAGGCCCTTTTGTAGAATGTCCACATCGTTAGGAGTTTTGATTATGGCTCCTAGTTTGCAGTCATCTGCGAACTTTGTTAGCCAAAGACCTGTGTTAGTCTGTATTTCAGAGAAGTAGATACCAAACAGGACAGGACACAGGATTGAACCCTGTGGTACTCCACTTGTCACTGGTCTGAAGTCGGACTTGGAGTCTGCTACTTTCACAGTGTGGGTTCTGTCAGTGAGCCAGTTGGCAACCCATCTTGTGACACAGAGATTTATACCTAGTTTAGTGAGTTTATCTATAATTCCAGGGGGGGGGGGGTGTCAAAAGCCTTGGCGAGATCTAGATAGGTTGTGTGAACCACCTTACCCTCATCTACGGCTTTGCTGACCACTTTAAAGAAGTCTATCAGGTTTAGGAGACATGATCTGCCTTTTACAGACCCGAACTGTGTAGGGTCCAGGTGAATGTACCACTTACCCTCTACCCTTGGATACATGTTATATCCCTATAGGTTTGATTATAGGGTGTGATGTCCACATTATACTTGGGTGATGTGTCTGTTTCTTGATTTATGAAATCCCTCCATATGTCTCATCAATCCAGGTGTTGCCATGGCTGTGGCAGGAATCTCTGGTATGTGTTGATACTGTCTGTATTATACTAATATCACAGATGGAGACAATGATTGCTCACAAGCTGAATCCTTCAGGCAGCTGTTTGGACACAGCATGTGTATGTCATCTGTGATGTACATCACTGAACTAATGGGCAGGAAAGGGCCTAGCAGACACCCATGATGTACCAAACTGATCACTGGACCTGAAGTACTGGTCTACCCATTTGGTGATATAGATGTTTATGGCCACGTATGACAGTGTTGATTGAATACCTTAGTGTGGATTTTTTTCAAATGCCTTAATCTGTTCAAGTTCCACATGATGATACTGTTGTTATCATGCATGCCCTCAATGACCTCTTTGAAGACATCTATCAGATGTAATGGACCTGATGTAGCAGTAACAACTCACACAGGTCTGTTGCACACATCTGGAATATTACTGGTGTACATGTAGAGCAGGTCCATGATGACATGTTGGTCTACCTCACAGCCAAGGAGTGTCAGGGTGTCTCTATACATGCATGCATCAGATGCTGTCCCCAACTCAGGTAGTTGCATGTTGATGTTCATCCTTGTATGGGAACATAAGCTATGTGTAGGGTGTGTTGAACTGTGTTTTCAACCATATCAGGAAGGTGTATATGCTGGGTCAAGCCTTAGGTGAGCTGTGATGTTGTCAAAGCACATTGATTCCATGTGATAGGCCTGGATGAAGGAACGACAATGCATATTGCCTACTGTGATCTGCCATAGGGTTTTGACACAATCACACATGCAGGTCTCATTGAGAAAAAAAAAACAAGCTGATGATTAAACCTTACATCAGTTGATGGGTGAACAATTGGCTCACTGCCAGAACATATCACATGAATGTTGGTGAATCAACCTGTACCAGTACAGCTGTCACCACTGGCAAACTCCAAGGATCTGTGTTTGGCCCTTCACTGTTTGAATTATATATCTCTATAGTTCAGGCTAAAGTATATGGCCTTTGCCTTACCAAGTTTGCTGTTTCTTGCATATTGTATGCAGTCATTGAATCCATCAATGGTGATGACATAGTACAGGAGGAGCTAACACACACAACTGAATGGTGACAAATGAACATGATCTAAAAATAAACATAGAAATATGTGTTTGCAATGTTGTCCATCTGAAAAGTGGAGTTCCATCCTAATCAGAGCATTGACAACAGTCCTGCTGTGCTGAAACCCAGTGATGCAAGCACTTTGAACACATTTAGATAACAATCTGAACTGTTACCATCAACTGTCTACACTGCTATTGAAAGCCTATGTTGTGCACATCCTAAGCCATGCCATCATATTAATATCTTAGGATTCCATTACACCACTCTAGTCAAACCTCATTACAGCATTAATAGGGTATAATGCACTTTTTTACATGTACCACACCAGACACATGTAACAGTTGGAGAGACCATAGGGCTTTCTCAACAAGATAACACAGGGCCTACATACCATGCCATGATGTATGTGGATAGATTGAAAGCCATGTAACTGTAAACTTTATTGTATAGGATGAAGTGACGTCTTCCTGACGCTGGTGGGAGTACTGCATGTCTAAAAATCTGATATAGCTGATGACATCAGGAGTGTCTGTTGAGGAGAAGATGACAGTGTCCCACATGCTGGTGTAAAATGTTCTGCACAATGTCAAGCAACAGCTCACTCATACACAGACACATAAACAGTTGACTGCAGTGCAAACAGAACCCCTATCTATCTAAATACAGAGACTACAGAACACATTACTTTGCACAAGCACCACAGCTCAAGTCTGACTTGGAGTGTGTCAGACAATACTTCATAGCTGATGACATCAGCAGTGTCTGTTAAGGAGAAGATAAAAGTGTCCCACATGCTGGTGTAAAATTATTTATTTATTTATTTTACATTTGTTGACCGGGCTAGTCTAACTGGATATATGTCCTTTTTCAGTAGAGGCCCAGGGAGAAAAGCTCCAGGTTATAATACAAAGAACATACATAGTTCATAATAACAGGCTGTATAAGGTTATGATAAGCTAAGAAACAATAAGCATGAGTAGCAATTATGAAAAAACAAAATAGTCAAAAATTTTTTTTTTTTTTTTTGTAAAGTAAAATATTCTGAAGGTGGCGAAATATAAAGGAAAGGATAAAGAGAGATAGCTGTGAAGTAAAGATAGGACAGATATCAAAGATAGAACAGGATGAGTAAAGTCCATAGTTTTCTAACAGCATTAAAAGTTGTTTTAAGAAGGAGTGGTGAGAGAAAAATACCTAAGAAGAGAGGAGAGAAAGTTAAGATGAGTGAGTGCTGTTCACGGGGTAAGTTCCATGTCTTAATGTATAGCTGTGGAACTTAGGAAAACAAGCTATTGGGGAGTTGGGTAGAGAAGGGGAGAGGGAAGGTGAGATAGGAGATAGATGAGCAGGCTAGTCTGGGTTTCTACAGGGGTAGAGACAGTTATTATTGAGGTAGTTGGGTAGAGAAGGGGAGAGGAAAAGAGAGATAGGAGACAGATGAGCAGGCTAGTCTGGGTTTATACATGGGCAGAGCCATTTATTATTAAGGTACAGTTTGATATTTTTCTTGAATAGAGGAGGAGAAGTCAGGGATGTAATATCAGCGGGTAGATTGTTCCAGTGTTTCCCAACAGAGTTGGAGAATAAGCAATCTCCAGCAGAGTTATTGGGTATAGTCCTTTTTATCAGTAGTTTATTAGAGGAGCGTAGATGTTTCAGGTTGTAGTACGGGGTAATGAGGCTAGTGAGTACAGGAGTTTTGGTAGGTTGGTACAGGGTTTTGTGGGTTATAATAAGTTGTTGTAGTTTGATCTGATTAGGAAGTTCAAGCCAGCCAAGTTGTTTTAGGTTAGTGCAGTGATGGGTCCTAAAAGGAGATCTGGTTGCAAATCTAGCTATGTTGTTGTAGGATGTAGCTAGTATATTTAGGTTTTTTTTGACAGGTTGATGTAGATGGGACATGCAAAGAGTAGAGTAGAGATTAGATGGGTCTTGGCTAGGGTGATTCTTGTAGCTGGGGTAAGAAATGGTTTTATTCTATATAGGGTTCCTATTTTTTGTTCACAGTTTTTATAGTAGAGTTAATGTGATTTTCAAAATTGAGTTTATTGTCAATTGTAATACCAAGTAGTTTTGTGGAGGTATCTGGAGTGATACTGATATTATTGTTGGAGGTAAGAGAGAACTGTAGGGGGGTTGGGTTGCATGTTGGTGAGAAGAGTAGAAGTTTTGTTTTCTTTGGGTTGAGTAGGAGGCAGCGTTGGGAGAACCATTGTTCAACTGTGTTAAAGGCTTTTTGTGTAAGGGACTGAAGTTCAGCCTGAGAGGTAGCTGTGCAGATAATAGTGGAGTCATCTGCATATTGGATGCATATAGAGATAGGGATAGCAGTTTGGAGGTCATTGATGAAGATGGAAAAAAGAAGAGGACCTAAGATTGAGCCTTGTGGGACACCTAGGGAAATAAGAAGGTGGTCAGATAGTGAGTTTTTCCAGATTACAGCTTGTTGGTGGTTTTCGAGGTAAGATTTAAACCAAGTTATACTATTAGGATCAAGTGAGAGAGACTTGAGAATATGTAGAAGCATTTTGTGGTTCACCATGTCAAAGGCTTTGGATAAGTCAATAAATAGAGCAGAAGAAAGGCTGTTTGAATTGCGGTTAGTGTTAATGGTGTTTGTGAAGGAAAGCAGAGCAGTGGTGGTACTGTGGGATGGTCTAAAGCCATGTTGACAGTCAGCAAGTAGGTTGTTATGGATAAGATGGTTTAGGAATTGTTTGTGGATACATTTTTCTAAAATTTTGGCAAGAGGAGATAATAAGGCAATGGGACGATAGTTGGATAGATCAATAGAGTTACCCCCATTGTGTAGTGGGATGATGTGGGATACTTTCCAGATATCAGGGACTGTTCCTTCATTGATGGATCTATTTATTAATATAGAGATAGGGTAAGCAATAGCTTTGGCTCCAATTTGTAGAAACTCAGCCGGGAGTTTGTCTTGAGAGGGTGTGGATGGTTTTAGTTTTTGAAGTAGTGATGAAATATGTGAAGTAGGGATGGGAAGGAAGTGAAATGATGGGGGTATATTTTTAGAGAAGGGATTTAGATTTGAGGTGTTGGGAGATAGGTGACTAGCCAGGTTTTGTACAGTATTTGTGAAGTAGGAATTAAAGGCATTAGCTATTTGTACAGGGTTTTCAGGATTTAAGTCCTGTGGGTTGGGTGTGATTGATTGGCCTGGAGATTGAAGATTATTAATGGTGGACCAAAACTGTTTAGGTTCCTTATTGGATATTTGTTGAAGATGAAGGTAGTAGTTTTGTTTATCAGAAAGTATAGCTTTTTTTGTTTTGTTCCTACATTCACGAAAGGTTTGATGGTTGGCATGTTTTTTGGAAGTACACCATTTAACCCAGAATTTGTTTCTGGTTATGATTAGTTGCTTAGTATTGTTGCTAAGCCAGGGGGCGGGCTTGATTTTGGTTCTAATCTTGCAAATAGGTGCATGCTGGTCTAAGATTGATATGAATAAGGAGTTGAAGTATTGTACAGCATCATTGAGAGGTAGTGACTTTAGTGGAATCCAGTTACAGTGATATAGTTGCGAGAGAAAGAGCTCTGAGTTAAATTTTTTTTTGTGCGAAATGTGCGGAAGGAGGTCGGAAAAATGATGCTGTTTTTTTTTTCTACTAACATAGGTTAACAGGTGATCGCTTAGATCACCTGGAAGGGTGCCTGCAGAGTAGGTTTGTTGGGAAGTATTAACAAGAATCCAGTCCAAGATGGAGTCTTTATTGTTGTTTTTGTTAATTCTGGTTGGGTTTGAAATAAGTTGAGTAAAGCCATGGAGATTTATATGGGAGGTGGGGTTAGACTGGTTGCAGTGATTCCAATCAATATTTAGGTCTCTGAGTATTATTGTTTCTTGTGGGATATTGGACGCTAGCCAATTGAGAATGTTCTCAAATGTGTTAATGTTATTTCCTGGGGGGAGATAAGTACAAATAATATAGATGGCTTTACTTTTGTTTACTTGAAGTTTAGAGCATACAAGTTCAGCATTATTGTTTAAGGGGAGGTTCAGGTTAATGGTGTTGATTTGTAGGTGTGTTTTGTAGAGAATAGCTACTCCTCCTCCCTTTTTGGATGTGCAGTCTAGTCTAATTATATTATAGCCTGGTGGGGTAATTTCACAATCTTTAATAGTGGGTTTTAGCCAAGTTTCAGATAGGCAGAGGATATCAAATTGGTTGACATCAAGGAGTGCATGTAGTTGTGCAATTTTGTTACAAACACTACGTATATTTAGGTGAGCTATAGTAAGAGGGTTGGTAAATTTGTGTGAAGGTATAGTATTAGGGCAGGCATTGTCTTCAGTAGTTAAGGTCTGGGTGTGCTGTGGTCCTGGGTGAGGATGAATATCTCCATCTAAAAGTATGTTGTGCAGTATTTGATGTTTGGGTTTAAGGTATAAGAGTAAGTGGTAGGCAAGTTTTTTAGTTTTCAGGTTGTATATGTTTATATGAATTAGTCTGTGATATTTAGCTGGGGAGTATTTGGAGGTGGAGATGGAATTTTGGAATGTCACAGAAGAAGAAGAGATAGGGGATGAGGTTTGAGAGGAAGGGATATGGAAATGGAGTGTAAAGGTTGTTTGTAGGAGGTTAGGAAATAGGATATAATAAGAGTAGTTAAGAGAAATAGGAGAAAAATTAATAGTCTTTGAGAAGGCTTTAATGTTGTATACATAATTAGGCAGTGAAGTAAATAATGGAGTTTGATGAATGGTAGGTAAGATTAAGTCAGGGAAGTATAGTAAGTTGTAATAGGTTAGTGGTGTATGAGAGTGTTGTAATGGAAAGGTAAGGTGTGAAATAGAGGAGGGGTGTATTAAATAGTGAATTGTGTGTTTGGTGTCAATTGAGTGGGGGTGTGGTTTCTGGGTTATAAATGTAGGAGCAGTGGGGGGTGGGAATTGGGGGTAGGGTAGGGGAGCGGAGTGAGCCAAGAGGGCTTAACGGAGCGGGTAGAGACAATAGAGCAGAATGTGGAGGAAGACAATCAGCAAAAGTGAGAGAAACACAACAGGTAAGTGTGAAGGTTGGAGAAGGACTGAACAGTATGCAGAGGTAGAAAGGAAGAGAGGCAGGATGCAAGACTGTTAGTCGCTGTAAGCAGGATGGCTGGGGCAAGGGGAAAAGGTGGAAGATAACTGTAAGAAGAGACTAAGAACAAAGTGACTGGGGTTTTCCACAGTTAGTTTACAGAGGTGGTGTAGGAAAGTAATAGGGGAGAAGTTAAAGTTTTGAAAGTTACAAAGACTAAGTAGGAGATAACAGTTATGGAAAAAATTACTTTACTCTGTCTTATGTCAGGAAACAGCTCACACACACCCAGCTGATCTATCTAAATACAGAGACTACAAAACACAGTACTTTACGAAAGCGCCACAACTCAAGTGTAACTTGGAGTGTGTCAGACAACACTTTGTAGCTGATGACATCAGCAGTGTCTGTTGAGGAGAAGATAACAGTGTCCCACATGCTGGTATAAAATGCTCTCTGTAATGTCAAGCAACAGCTCTCATACACACACACACACACACACACACACACACACACACACACACACACACACACACACACACACACACATACACACACACACACATACACACACACACACACACACACACACACACACACACACACACACACACACGGACACACGCACACACACACACGGACACACGCACACACGCACACACAGTCATCTGCAGTGAGAACACAACCTCTACCTATCTAAGTACGCAGACTACAGAATACAGTACTTAATGCAAGCACCACAGCTCAAGTCTGATTTATACAGAAGTGCAGGTGAACTTATAGCAGATGTCATCAGCAGGCCATGTAGGAGACAAGAGGTTGGGAGGCCTGTATGAAATGGATGGGTAGCCCTGGACAAATATCAAAATACTGGCAATCTATGTAATTGAAGAAGTAACTGTAGGATACACATGTCTGCTCTGCTGTCTAGATAAACATACAATTAACTACAAACTACAATGAGAACAGAACCCCTACCTAAATACGCAGACTACAGAACACAAAATACTTTACACAAGTGCCATGGCACAGGTCTATTTTGTACAAGAGTGTAGGTGAACATATAGTAGATGACATCAGTAGGCAATGTGTTTGACAAAAGGTTGTGAGGCCTGCATAGGCATATAGCTTCATAGGTTCATATGAAGCTACTAGTTTAATAGCATTAATGTCTTTAGAAGCCTAGCTGTGTAAAATCACTAGTACCATTATTGAGCATAGTTGGATGATCATTTTTAGCAGTGTGTGTTTCTGAGCAGCACCAACTGGTCTTCTCAACAGTGGAATACCACAAGGATCTGTGCTGAGCACTCAACTGTTTGGCAAATACTTCCCTGAAGAAGAGGCAACAGTAGAGGGCCTGTGGCTTACCAAGTTTGCAGATGATTGGTAACTGGACACACTCATATAGAGTCTACCAGTGATGGTAACATATTACAGTAGGGATAACACAGACTGATGATTGGTGACAAACTCACGGACTAAACTTTAAGCATGCAATAACTCTTTGTCCCCTTTGTCAATTAAGTCTTTCAGCTTTTCCCGGTTAGGGGTCGCCACAGCGGAACTCCGGTCTGCTAATGATTGGCAGTAGATTTTTATGTGCTGGCTTGCCGGGCCTAACACACAACCTTCAATGAAGGAACGCCCATTCACACATGTCGCCACACAGAAGACGCTATAACTGAGAATCAAATGGGCAACGTCTAACTGTGAGGCGACAATGCTACCGCAGCACCACCACCGCAGTCTACCCTTTGTCAATTAAGTACCATTGCTAATTATGATATATATATATATATATATATATATATATATATATAGCACTGCCCTAATCTCAAAACAGTTTTGTAAGACTTGTGAACACATGTTCATAGCAATCTACACTTTCATCACTGTGTGTCCATAGTGGTGAGACACACATTCTGCATTGTGCACATCATACATATGGACATGACATCCAAGGCCAGGGAGGTCATAGCTCTGTTGTACTCCACCCTTATCACTCCACTAACTGAATATAAGGATCTCTTCTGTCTGTACCTCACCAGACAACTGCAGCAATTGGAGCAAAAATAGAGGCGTGTGACTGGGAGAATGCAGGTCCTCCAAACATCACATACATGGAAAGACTACAAGGCCTGTCATTGTACTCAGTTTCCTGCAAGCTTCTGAGAGGTGACCTGTGCCTGACCTACAGAGAAGTCCCAGACTCTGCCCTACTAGAAATGCTGGACATCTGCAAATCAAATGGGACAGGAATAACTTGGGCCAGGGTTCTCAACCTAGCCTGTAACATAAACCAGTAAAAATAAAGAGCAAGACCAAGAACAAGTAGACGGCCACAGAGCTGACACCACCAGGTTCAAGTAAATCCACAAACTGGTCTTTAATATAAAAACACCACACCAAAAAATCACGTAGTACAAGCGCTTTCGCTAGGATATTCCTAGCTTTATCAAGTTGTTGAACCATTCTGCCATCTTGACTTAAATAGCTACTTGCAATCAATTAAACAATTTAATATTCAATTAAAACTAAATTAAATTAAATACGTACATTAATTTAAAAACTGCATCAATAAAATATAACTAAACATTTAAATCCATTCAAAACCCAATATTCACAATTAAAAACCTTTTGTTACCCACTATTGTACCCCCTATTTAATAGTTTAATAATGTTGCTGAGGTTTCTACAAATTGAACACATGAAAAATTCTTTTTACCAAAAAGCAGAACATTTACTCATATTTTTGCATGGTTGCATGTTTGTGAATAAATAATCACTGAAATAAACCTAACAAACAATACAATACCCTGAGCGGTGGAGTGAGTGTGCAATTAAAACAATATATATGTATACAGACAGATCCAGGTGTAAACAGAGATGCATCGAGATAAACCAAAACAAGGAAAACAAGGAGATGAAAAATGAGTGGGAAAACATGTGCCTGAACAAATGAACCCGTTTCCTATCCTAATGTTTAATTGATTGCAAGTAGCTATTTAAGTCAAGATGGCAGAATGGTACAACAACTTGATAAAGCTAGGAATATCCTAGCGAAAGCGCTTGTACTACGTGATTTTTTGGTGTGGTGTTTTTATATTAAAGACCAGTTTGTGGATTTACTTGAACCTGGTGGTGTCAGCTCTGTGGCCGTCTACTTGTTCTTAGCCTGTAACATAAACAAAACATGCAGGGGAAAAAGATATATAACCCAGTGACTCACACTTCTGTGTTATAGGCTCCCACTGCATGTGAAGCAGCGCTCCTCAATGACCCTGTTCAAGTGCAACATTCACTACTGGTTGGCTGATTGTAAAGTCACCTCTGGACTGGCACCTATGTCCCTCAGAGACAGGCTCAGTTTTTGTTGCTTACAAAATCATTCTGCTAACAACAGCCATCTAAATGTGCTTAATAAGGGTACCTGTGTTTTTAGAAAGCTAAGCTTCTATTGCCTCATGTATACTGACAACCATGTACTTGTAAAAATTACAAATACAATATTTGAGAGATGTAAGTTCAAGCAACTATACAATGACTCTAGAATAAATGCTCTCTCTCTCTCTCTCTCAGGTAACAGCAAACCAGATATCAAACAGGTTGTCAACACACACTTCACCTCCTCAGCAGAAAAAGTGCATAACTCATAGCCCCACATACGCAGAGGTAGTCATTAGACATTTTCCAAAACAGCAGAGACCTCACAAATCCAAACCTTCTGCATACATTACAGTCCCAATAGAACCCATTACACACAAAAACAAACATATCAGTGTATCGGCCATTAAGCCCTTAAGGCAAAACACCTGAAATCCAATGTCTTGGTCATATGCGAATCCATAGTGAAACACATAGATGTCCCCCTCACCAGCTTGTGCAAAGAGAAAGTCAAGGTCAGCTGCCTGTCAGGTGTCAGGATCCACAAAGTTATGCATGCACTCAAGTCTCTCAACAACAAGCACAGTTACACCTTTGTTATATTCCATGTTGAAGCTAATGACTTGAAACTTACCTCACTGGACTATATGAAGAGAGATATGGCTGAGCTCTCAGATTATCTGTCCCAGACAGATATGTCCTTAGCCCTAAGCAGCATTCTACCTTCACCCAGGATGATGCCTAAATACAAACAAAATAATTATCAACTTCAACAATTGGCTTAGTCACTGGTGTCAGTCCAGGGGGATACAGTATTTGTCAGCCTGGGATGATATGGTCGACAGACTACACTGCTTTGCCAGGGATGGTCTTCATCTGTCAGCTCTTGCCTTTCGGTTACTGGCCCAGGTACTTACCTCCCGCATAGTGGCTTTTTAGGGAATGTCATAAGATCAAAATTCCTGACTTAAATATATCCTCAAAACACAAACTCAAAGTTACGTTGCTTAATGCTAGGAGTATAAATGAGAAACTACCCTGAATGGAGGCACTACTTATTTGGGAAGAGGTTGATGTTTGTGCAGTCACAGAGACATGGTTTAGGGCCGCAAAGAGTATTATGGCCATGAAAGGCTATAATGCCATCCACACATTCAGGCTGCCAAATGAATGCGAAAGAAACAAAAGAGGAGGTGTATCCATCTTCATGAAAGATAAATACACCTCAAGAGTGGTTAAGCAGTACAACTCCCTACAGTTACTCCAAGTCTAGCTAACTGTAGGAAAGACCCCCCCCCCTACATCATTATTAGCGACAGGTCCACCAACATGAACCATGAAAACCACACAGTGCCTTCCTGGACCTACTTGAGTCACTCATAATACAGCCTAACACTCTAAGTATGGGTGACCTGAACTATCCTTCCATTGATTGGGATACATATATGAGCTCAAACATGCTTGCTCTAAGGTTCCTGCACTTTGTAAACACAAATGCAGTTTGTCCACAACCCCACAAGGAGATGGAAGGCCCTTGACTTAGTACTCACCAATATGGGAGATTGCTGCGACACCCCATGTGTGAGACCCTCCCTGGTAAGGTCTAACCATAAACCAGTCACATTCAATGTAATAATTATACCTGCCCCCCACTCACCCACCCTCAGGATCTAGAAGGTTGAAAAGTTTCTCCAAAGCAAACTATAGCCTCCTAAGCAATGGCATCCGTAGTTTCAAACCTCATGCCACCATTGACAGTAAAGACTCCTATATGGAGGTGTACACAAATGCCCTGTATAAACAGCTTTACAAGTATATAGACTTAGTGGAACCAGAATGGATAAAAACTTCCTCACAAAAAAAACAAGCCACCCTGGTGGATAGCTGGCATAAATGGACTATACAACATGAGAAAGAAAATGATGTCCAGGAATTAGAGGGAACAGTCTCAGCAGAAGAACACCCTCCATAGCTTGAAAAAGAAAATGAGACATCTTATAAAGTCCTGTAAAGCTAATTATAAAACTATTAGTATCCATAGTTAAGGATGATCTCAAGGCATTCTTTAGCTATGTCTGTAATGTAAAAGGGAAGGCCCAGCTTTGCACCGAATTCATAGTGAGAGGTACCAGTCATACCGAACCTGAGAATCTTGCCAACCTATTATGACAGGTTTGGCAAAAAATTTCACACCCCTGTCTCCAGCAATCATAAACCCAAAGCATACCTGTCACCAGTTCTCTACCTATTATCTCCAAAGTATAGGTCATAACTACACTCACCAAGGCCAAAAACATAGTGTGTATGGGACCGGATAACATCCCAGGTTGCTTACTAAATGGTGTAAAGCAAGAGTTAGTGGAACCACTGGGTACTCTCTTCAACCACAATCTAGGAGAACTGCTCTCATCTCTAGGACATTGATATTCAACCTGGTCTTGATAGGGGACCACATGCCTTGGAGCATCTTCCCATTGTAATGCCCCCGTACCCAAACTGGGAGGCATCCGTGGTCACTGGGACTATTGGGGGTTGGTTACAAAGGGTCAACTGAGAAGGAGATTGTCTGACTGACTCCACCAGCTGAGGTGATGTTTGCAAATTGGTGTCAATCTGATGGAAACAGATAGCAGGTGATAGAAATTGGACCACTGCATTGCCAATGTCCACTGAAGAACCTGCATGAAGAACCCTGCTAGAGAAACTAAAATAATTGCTGTTGACATGGATCCTAGGGCTTGTAAGACCATCCACACAGTGGGGAACTGGTGGGACAACAATTCCCGGACTTGATGCCTCAGTGTTGTTATGCAGTGTAAGGGCAGAGAAACTATTTGATGCCTAGAGTTCAATTACACCCCTATGAATTCCAGGTTCTGCACGAGCCAGGTTGGACTTGTTTAGGATCATAATGATGCCCAGTGAGTGTGAAAGTCAGATTAAGTAATCCCTGGCTTGGATGAGCTGATGCTTTATGGGGGCAGTAAAGAGACAATCGTCTAGGTATGGAAACACCAAAAATACTTTGAGTCTCATGTGAGCTGCTACCACTGCCATACATTTGTTGAACACCCAGGGAGCTGTGGTGAGTCCAAAGGGTAGTGCTGTGAGCTGGAAATGATTGGCTCCCAGCCAAATGTGCAGGTATCACCTGGAGTACCTGTCTATTTTGATGTGATAGTATGCATCCTTGAGATCTACTGGGCACATGCAGTTGTCTTTGTGCAACAATGGCAGAAAGTACTGAACCATAACCATTCGGAAGCTTGACTTCTTTACATAACCATTTAACTTCCTTAGATCCAGAATGGTTCTTAGGTACCCTGTCTTTTTTGGCACCAAAAAGAAGTGGGACTAGGTCCCAAATCCTCTTTGTTTGACTGGGACCTCCTGGATGACTCTTTTGCAGCAGTTGTTGAATTTCTTGTGCTTCCTGCTCCTTCTGACTGGGTGGCATGTTGGGGAGATTCTTGGAGTTTGGAGGTGGAAGAGAAAAGGGAATATAGTAGCCTCTGGATATTATGCTTAGCACCCAAGAGTTTTGAGTCAAATGGGTCCAGGCTTCTGAGTGCAAAGTGAGTCGACCCCCGAATGCCTCCAGAGATGGACCGTCAGGCAGTGCTTCAGGAGTGCTGATAGGGCTTGTCAGAAAAGGTGTCTCTAAAGCCCTAGTTTTGTGGGATCCCTCTGCTTCTAGAGTGGCACCTACCATTAAACCCTCCTCCTCTGCCTCTAGACGAGGGTTCCCCATTTGGGTGCTGGAAAGGTTCTTGGGATTTATGAAACCACATTGTCTTGTCTCCATGTTGATTCCTGGAGAAGGACCTCTGGGGCTTAGAAAATTTGATTCCTACAGCAGAAAGGGTCTTCCCATCCTTTTTGCTATGGGTGAAAGTATCTCTGACTGAAGGCCCAAACAGAAAAGAGCCATCATGGGTGCACTCACAAAGGATGCCTTAAAGGGCTCCATGAAATCACATAGCCTCATCCAGGCATGCCTCCTTAGGGAAAGTCCTGAGCTGGCCACATTGTATAGGAGATTAACCTCATTGAGGAGTGGTGAGCTTGGGAGAAACTTTCTTAAATTCCTCCGCAGGCATGGACTCAGATAGAGAGGCTGAAAGCTCATTGATTGTTTTTACATGTACAACTTTTAAGTAAAAGGAGTGGTACTATACATCAAACTGAACTTAGTGAAATTAGATGGATTGCCAATCTGCAGGTGGATCACCTCCCAGGCTTAAATGGCATGTTGCCTTTAAAGCCAGTTTTGAGAGGGTATAGACCATATGCTGATCCTTATTGGTTAGCTCATGAATATTATAGGAGGAGCATTAATAAATCAGTTTTTAGTTTTAAGGGGGTGTTGGCTGATTTACTTATTTTTAATTGATTGTTAATGGGTTTTTAAATGATGACGTAACTGTAAGTTAATGGATCTGGTGAAGAGCTTTGGCTTGAAAGTGCTTATCCTCCATTGTTTTACTTGTGTTAAATAAATAATTCATTTGATACGCCGTGGTGGCTTGGGTGGGTTATTTCACAGTTTTACTTTTTTGTTACCACTGCAGATCTTTGGTACTCCTGTGGATGTTTTTTTTTTATGTTCTGCAAGAAGGAGAAGAGGGCAGACATTGAGATAAAACAACAAATGACCAGTGAGATAAAATGAGTAACTGTTGTGTGTGCATCTGCAGGGGTCCTCCAGATGAAATTGGTGTGTGAGTGTCACAGCCAAGCTCTGCGCTAGCTCTATGTCTTGGTCTGTTGGACAGGTGTGAGACATGCCTGGCAGAGGTGGAAGTTCATCATTCCCATCCCCAAACAAGAGAACTGGCTCTGCCAGGAGTTGTAGTGGAACCTCCACACCCAAGGTCAGATCAAGTGCTGCTACATGAACATGACCAATGTCTGCTGGAAGAGCTTTCTTCACAGGGATGCCCAGGACTACAACACCAAAACAGTAACTCATCTTTGCCCCCCAACCAAAGAACAGGCAAATGACAGATTTTGCTAACAAAACATCTTTGAAATGCTAAAAGTGCTATCAAATTACCTGTCTCTGAAACGTGTACATATTTATCACACAGCATTCCATTTTCACGTATTGTCAATCGTGTGTATCTCTGAAATGGCTTGACAAAAATGCTCATGCCAACAGCACACATATAACTAAGGCATACAGATAAAGGTGTAAAATCCTTTGCTTCACATTATTCTTAAATACATTCCAACATATGCAATATGTGGGTGACAAAATGAGAGCATACCTGCTGAAGTTCAGTACTCCTCTGTACTGAAGTATCCTGAAGAAAAAAGTGTTTGTGCAGTCTTCCAAACATATACAGCTCTCCTCAACATCAGTTTGGCTAGTTACACATTTGCCTTTTTATAATAATATAAACTATTAATGGATTGCATCTGTCTTTGTCTGTGTTTCATAGATTCTAATTACAGCATAGGCAGCTGGCTTGCACATTATTCAACTAATCCAACATGGTGGGGCTATTCAACAAGCTATAAGGCATCCATGTAGACTACTTGCTGGCTTTTCCTGCATATGTCAGCAATTTTGGAGTACAGACATGGAAAGTCTATACAGACAGAATGTTAGGGGCTGCTGCTGCTTTACTCCATTTGTATGTGCTAGAGGCTAAAGCCAATGCTGCTGCTTCTGCTGCCAATAGGCCTACAAGAAGAAGAAGAAGAGTTTTCAGGCCAACTTTAGCTTATCACAACCTACATGATATGGAAATTGTAGAGCACTACAGGGTGGACAGGGACACACTACAGGAACTCTGCGACCTCTGCCCCCTCAACTTAGAGCCAGAGCCAACCAAGGGAAACCTATTCCAGTGGAAACTAAGGTATATGTACCTTAGAATCCTAGCTGCAGTTACCTTTCAGAGACCAACAGGGGACATGCTGACACAGAGTCAGTTAAGTAGCAGGTGTATTCCACAGGCTCAGTACTAACTATCATACTTTAACAATGCTGCCACTGGAAGAGTTACATGACATTCCCTTACGTACTAGTCATTCCTAAGGCCTCCCTTTTGCCTGTCATGCAGCACCACACAAAGAAGATAAGGATAGCAAAGCCTTCTATTATTCTTCCATTGCCCGTGATTGAGCTAAGTGCCACATTGGCCAACAAATAATAAAATAAAAAAAACTGACAGAAAAAACACAGTTTACACATAAGTGAAGACGAGGTTGGATGTTAATGAAACAGAACCTGTGAATTGTGTGCTGCTTACTTGCATTTCCTACCATGACAGAAGTACATGCAACACTTTGTAAGTCTAACCTGACACACCCACCTGATGTAAACATTCACAGTTGCCATCCATTAAACACAAACACTGAGAGAGTGCCTGTAGGGATACATTTTTTTGGGATTCAGCAATTCTAATGAGTTCAGACCTCATTTGCATCTTCACTGATAGCCCTGAATCTACACCAGAAGGGTAGGGTAGTGTAGCTAGGGAAACTGAAGGGAAGCCAAATGGTTTATGTGCTGAATACAGAGTAGTACCGATTTTTAGATGATATGCCTGCATTTCATCAGCTACATATTGCATATTAAAATTAAAAAACAAAAAACACTAATGAGCCGACACGTGGCCAGGTCAGGATATAAAACTTTTTTAATGTTCGGTAAGGGCTTTTACAACACAAAGGTTGCTTCTTCAGACCATTTCAAAGTGCACCATAAAAATGACATTTATATTTAAAATTAATTAAATACAGCATCCAATAAACAACAAAGTACTATCAGAACATCAATTTAAAAATTAGCTGTGCATAACTAATAATTTTAGTCTAATTAATCCATCTATCTCTATTACAAATTTTAACCTATCAGAAAGCTATTCCTACTACTTTATCCAGTCAAAATGGATATGAATTGATGTCATGATAAACTCGGAGTCCTATCCTTTTGTTTATTCCTTACTTCTCTTAAACAGTTAAAAGATACATCATCATATCAAAGCACAGAATAAGTATTATCAAATTTATTTAAAATATGCATAAATACATTTTTCAAATTATGTATATTTAAAGTGTATGCTGATGCTACTTCATTATAATGTTTTAACATTAAGGTAAATGTGATCTTCTGCATTTCATAATACTTTGCAATCACAGAAAGATATATTCCATATTTCATGTCCTACTAGTTCTGTACATCTTATATATTGACTTTTATGCCTCTTGTTTGTGAGTATTACTTTCTTTTCTACATGAACGTGGTCTGTATCAAATTATTCATTGCATGACTAACGGGATCTTCCATGTTGTGATTGAACATTTATTTAACTATAGATGTCTTTTAACAATGGAGCTGAATAAATAATCCACTGATTTTATTGTATATGAGTACTAAATGGGACGCTGTTTTCCATTCTAAATAACTGCACAGAATAGTATCTTAATGCATTTTAGAAGGTGAACAGCCAATGAAGATCAAGCCTTCTAAATGAAGTATCAATAGAACATTTCTTCTGTGATTGGCTGGCTCGCATAATTCTTAATTACTATTGGTGATGGCTAAAGTTTCTATCTCAGTGCTATACAGCACAGATACTAGCTTCATGTCTTCCCAAACCACATGTATTGTATTCATTTCTAAGTTAATATGTTCTGATCTCACTCCTCTATGTATTATATTTTTTTGCGTAGACTATTAGTCTCTGCCCTGATCCCTATACACATAGAAAGCTATCTGCATCATGATACTATATTTATTCAAGCTGAAAACAACCAATAACAAGCCAGTCTAGTGACTAATTCACTAGTCTTGTATAGATTGAACAAGGTACATGTTATTATTCATTTTTAAAATATCTAACAAATGATTGTACAATGTATACTAGTGCCTTAATGTTCTTGAAAACTTGACAGCCAATAAAACTAGGACTGTCAATCGAAAGATCAATAAAAAACTTTCCTCTATAGTTGGCTGAGTGTAAAATTAACAACCATTATGATCGAGTGTCTATGCGATCGTGTATTTCTGAGACTAAAGGCAGCTATTAAGCAAATCAATCTAGCAACCAAGCCTCTAATTTTATAAAAGTTAAACAAATAAATGTATCGTTATCTTTTTTAAATGGGCTTAACTAGTAATCGTACAGTATATTCAAATGCCTTAATGGCCTTGATAAGCTAACAGCCAATAGAGACTCAAGCTGCCAACTGAAGGACCAATAGGGAACTTTCCTGTAAGAGTGGTTAAGTGTAGATAGAGTACAACTTTTCAGATAGAAAAATAACATATTATCTGGTATGTATGCCTACTTAAAATAGGCTGATAGGTCTAAATGTCATAAGTTGCCTTAGATAAGTAAATTTTGAAACAAACATACTATATTAGCACGGATAGTCTTTTATCTATACTACTTTAGTGGATGTACTATTTAGAAATAATACAAAGAGATATAAGAAAATGATAGGTGGAGACTTTTGTTTTCCACCAATAATTGTGAAGAACCATGTGATTTAGCCAGTCATTGAAGAAAATTCCCACTGGCTTTCTAATCAGTAGAGTTGATAGTACTGACTGTTAGTTGCATAACCAATCATTTATTTATTTATTTATTTATTTATTTATTTATTGCAGTTGGTTTACCAGGATAGTCCATTGGGCCTCGAAGAACCCGTTTTCAATGGAGTCCTGGGGAGAAAAGCTCCAAAACAGAAATAAATGTACATTAACATTTGACAATAATTTCTAGGTACATTGTAGTAAAAGAACAAAAGCAAAATATAAAAGTTCGTTAAAATTTGATAGTAACATCCTTGGTACATGCTATACAAACATAAAAGCAGATTAATGAGCAAACATAGAAGATGAAAACAGTAGGTTATGGTATTAAAGGGCATGTAGCATATAGAAACAATCATCTATTGGTCATTCAGATGGGAAGCCTAGTACATATTGGCTGGTAACTATTCAAGGCCATCATAATAGCAAAGAATATTTAATATGTATGCCAATATGATCAATGGATTTTCTAATTGATTAAAATGCAAAATATTGATATTGGATAAATATATTTTAAAATGAATATGGTGAGTTTCCCACATGTATGCTCACTGTGGATGCAACAACAAAGATATTATGAGGGCCCACGATTAAAAGATGAATGCAAAACCTTTGTTTTCTATCAAGACATGTGATTGGCTTTTTATTTGCATTACCTCAGCAGATGTATCGGTGATGGGTTGTATGAAGGCCTACAAGCAAACGATGGATGTATAACATTTGTTTTCCACCTATAATTGTGAAGGATAATGCGATTCAGCCAATCATTGAAGATGTCTCCTATTGGTATTTTAATAGGCCGCCAACTCTGCACTTAACCAATCTTACAGTAAAGTTTCCTATTGGTCCTTCGATTGGCAACTTGAGTCTCTATTGGCTGCTAGCTTATCAAGGCCATTAAGGCATTTGAATATACTGTACAATTACTAGTTGCATTTGAATATACTGTACAATTACTAGTTAAGCCCATTTAAAAAAGATAATACATTTATTTGTTTAACTTTTATAAAATTAGAGACTTGGTCTCTAGATTGATTTGCTTAATAGCTGCCTTTAGTCTCAAAAATACACAATCGCATAGGCACGCTTGATCATAATGGCCATTAACTTTGCACTCAGCCAACTATAAAGAAAAGTTTTTTTATAGAATCTGAGTTTATCATGACATCAATTCATATGTGTTTTGATTAGATAAAGTAGTAGGAATAGCTTTCTGACAGGTTAAAATTTGTAACATGTAATGATAGGTGGATTAAGTAGACTAAAAGTATTAGTTGTGCACAGTTATTTTTTAAATTGATGTTCTGATAGTACTTTGTTGTTTATTGGATGTTATATTTAATTAATTTTAAATATAAATGTTTTTATGGTGCACTTTGAAATGGTGTGAAGAAGCAATTTTCTTGTTGTGAAAGTGCTTACCGAACATTCAAAAAGTTTTGTATCCTGACCTGCCCATGTGTCAGCTCATTAGTGTTTTTTTTTTAAATTTTAATAACACTTTCATGTTTTTCAACTAACGAGCCATTAATCCAAGTTGTTGGTGTAATTTTCTGGAATTACATATTGCATATGCTTACGTGTAACTATGAATAGCCTGTTTAATGCTTTTTATAATTATTTTGATTAGCACACACTTTTAAACTTTTATCTGTCTGCATTACTTACAAGTGTACTGTTCATTTGGGGATTGGGGAGCAAAGCTGCTTTTGTGTTATTGCACAAAAAGGATTTATGTTGCTATTGTTACTCTCGTTTTGTTGCATCCAGCCTGCTCTCACATGTTAATGTTAGTTCTGTACAAATCTCACACATTTTACTTTTTATTCTGTCTGTGTAAACTCCTTTCTGTGGCTGTATTGCAAAAGTTTTGGCATTCATGGAGAACACCAGCACAGAGTCTACATAGTTGCTTTATAGCTTGTTGAATACCTCCAATGTGTTGCCTTGATTGATTAAAATGCAATTCAGCTGTTTATGCAGTAATTAGCATTCCATGATATTTACCTTGGTTGTGCGGGAGTACTTGTTTCTACATAGAGCTTACTGAATTTAAAAGTTTCCACCCCCAAGTGCGCATTGTGCCACGACGCTCACATGGTAAAAAACAACTGTGTAGGCTTTACTGAATTCCATGTATGGTCATTCACGAGAGATATTAACTGGGTAACCCCACTGGTTAGTTTTATATGTAGATTCGGATTTAAGACAGAATCATGACCCTGTAGTATTTTTTTTTTTAATTCTTGTTTCAGGTTTGTTTCTGTTTGCAAATAGGGAATTGAGTTTTATAGTATTGCTATGTACACTGAGTATACAGAATATATAGAGTACACTGCAAAATGATTTTAAACTACTATGGAATTGAATGCACATCAGCAGTTTCACACTAAACACTGAACAAACTAGACAGGGTTCCATACCGAGCAATGATAAAATCAGCAAGCAAAGGAGAGTAGTATTGTTGGAACTGAATTCCTCCTCAATTCCTGTTGAAGAACTTCACAGGGTGGACTCTGTTTTTACAAAATCTCACCAAGATGCAATTATATACAGTATATACTGTATTTTATATAGTATTTATCATGGCTAGAAGCTGGTTAAAAAATAAAAACAGACAGCTGAATGCACAAGTCCCAGGATAAAAAAGTGTCCAATTCTGATAGGCACATTGGTGCCAGGACTGGACAACATGATAGTATAGAATCTTCAAGGTTTGGAAACATTCCTACAATGGGATTAGGCTAGGCTCATGGGAAGGATGCCCCCATTGCAGAAGGAAATAGTAGTCCACAAAAAACACATACGCTGACATGCCAAAAAAGAGCCATAAAGATGATAGAGTAGACTATTGAGGATAAAAAAGAAATTATGTGTTGTTACTATCATGCAAGAACACCAGAATTTCTGGATAGAAGATATACAAAAATATTAAGAGGTAAATTAGTAGAAAGAAAAATGCTTGCACGAGAAAAAAAACTGTCAAAAGCTTAAAATGCAAATTTGTGTTCATTAATACAACAGATTCATGAAAAAGCATTATATAGACATAGAGACCTTGGACCATTTGGAAAAAGAAGAGACTAAGGAAGTACAAAATATAAAGAACAAAATCTAGAGATTTTTGAAAGTTATAAAAAAGAAACATGGACATGGAAACGAAGGAGAGATCTGAAATGGAGTAATATTTATGTAAATGAGAATGTCACACTAATCTATACAAAACAGCTCCAAAGATATTTGAAGAGAAATACAGGCAAAGGCATCCAGGTATGGAAAATTTCACAACACAAAAAATAATAACACACAGGGGGAATGTAGACAAAAGATTAGTAAAGTAAAACATAAACAAATAGTAGCTAAAGTTGTGGCATACCTGTGAAGTGAAGGATTTAGTGTAGAAAGTCTAACATAGGTTATGTCACAGCATGATGGAACAATGCATCCATAAAGTAAGGGGAAACAGGAGGAGTGAGAGACATTTGAAGAAGAAACATGGACATGGGAAAGAAAAAGAGATTTAATATGGTGCAATACTGATGCAAAGGAGAAAGCAAAATTAATCAAATACAAAAAAGCAGCACCAAAGAAATCAGAAGAGAAATACAGGCAGAGGCAGCTAGATATGGAAAATCTTACAATACAAAGAAGAAAAAAATGGGGGGTGGGGTAGAAAAGAGTATTAGTAATGGAGAAGTTAAAGAAAATAGAAATTGAAGTTATGGATTACCGGCCAAGTAAAGTATTTAGAGTAGAACATTCACTCTGGTAACATCACAGCATGATAGAACAATGAGTCCCCAAATTAAGGAAGAAACAGAAAAATGGGAAGCAACTGATGAGTAGCCATATGAAAATAATTTGTAGTCTTTATAAGAAAAACAGTACAAAAGCTCAGCTGGAGTTGCACAGCAAGGGAAGGAACAAGAAAATGTATCAACTCTGATGCAGTCAGTGTTGTGAAATGATAGGCCAGTGAGTTCCCATATGAAAGAGCAATGGATGACACAGGATGAAGCTGAAGAGAATAAGTCACAGGAAAATGTTCTGGAACTTTCTGTAGAATGCCCGCAGGAAACAGAGAACAAAGAATATGCCCTCAGTTTTGAAGAAAATGATCTAAGGGAAGAGTTCCTCAGAATAGTTCTAAGGAAGTTCTGTCAAGTAACACTAAAGAACGAAAGCGTTCAACGTTACATTTGTGCAATGTTTTTTGTCACTTACTAGCTGTAGTTATTCAGTTGCAGCAGCAAGTTTAAGAGCTTTGGTGTTGACCAATTTTCGTTTAAGTGGTATTTTTGAACTGGATTACATACACATTGGTTTACAAAGTCCATTGTACATGTGGGAAAAATAGACAAATGCATTTCTGTAAAACAGAACTGGAAACAGTCGTACTCGCACATATTGCTGCTGGGTGTGATACAATAATGCAGACACACTGTATACTGAAAGGCATAATAATGTGGCAATACTGTTGCACTGGGGATTATGCAAACATTACAATACTGAAGTAACTGAGAAGCATTGGAAACATCAGCCACAAAGAATTATAGAGAATGATGAGGTTTATATCACATGAGATTACCCATTACCAATAGTTCAAAACAGATGCGGGAAAATCAAATCTAGTAGTCTGTGAAAAGAAAACAAAACTAGCATTGATCACTGAAATTGCTACACCCAGTGATTACAGTGTCTTACATACAGAGAGACACAAAGTCATAAAATACCAGGATTTGCAGGCATAAATGAGACCAATGTGGAAGAAGGATACCCAGGCAGTTCCAACAGTAGTAGGAACGAGTCTCATAAAACAATATGTACACTCTTATTTAGACATGCTACAGATACATGTAACTCCATATGAATTGCAGAAGGAGTCAGTTCTGGACTCATTGCAGGTACTGTGAAGATCACTTTCGGCAAATATCAAAGACTGAAACAATACTAATCTCACAAACTAAGAATGGGGTCCATTCCCGTCACAGTATTAGAAAACCCAAAAAACTCAGAGAAATTAAACAAGTAAAAGTATAAAAAAATCCACTGCAATGTTATTTGAGATTTTGAAAAGGCTAGCATCAGCATTACCAATAAAAACATTTTAAATCCTAATCTGCATCCACTGCCAGCTGTGTCTCAGCAAAACATCTTTACCTTAATACTAGCCCAGTCTCTATTTCTTCCACATGTTGAAATGCTGCCACATAAGTTTCTTACGCAAATCAAGAGTAGCATATACCTCAATTTATGACAAAGAAAGCTAGTTGAGCCATTGCTTTAAATGTTAATAGGTTCATAGGCTAAGTAGTAAGCTGTTGATCCAGTGGATCATTTGTAGCCAAGCTATCCACGTGATCCCACAATAAGAATACTAGGAAATGGAAGATTACCATACCCCATGTAACAAAGTACTTGTAGTTTTAGCCCTGTTCCAAAGGATTTGAGGAGGTTACACCAAGGTGTACTTACAACTGCCCACCCAGTCATCCAGGTTATGCTTGAAAATGGTTAGGCAGCTACCATGCTTTACATCCAGGAACAGCCTATTCCATAAAAGAGATATTCTCCTTGATAGATATCTGTCATACCAGCAGGTCTTACCTATATTACAACTGGTGTTTAGATCTCCTGAGAAGGTGTTTACGGTGTTATTAATTTTGTGGATGTCCAAGAGGTTGCATAGGACTAGATATTTCAAAACACTCTAGGCAAAACAGCGGTCCTATTCATCTCGAGAGCTGATAGGAAATGGAAAAGAGTGAGAGTACGTTAAGGTGATCAGAGCAGCACAAGGAAGATATTTCCTTTACTGTTTTAGAAAGGAAATGCTGGTAGCTCTCAAGCTGGATCATGTATGTACATGAGTATATACAAAAAGAGGCATTATACTCAATTATTGGCTAGATAATGGAGCAGTAAATGGGAATCATAACTTCCTTGGATCTAAAAGATATATATATATATATATATATATATATATATATATATATATATATATATATATGTACCCTTGGTGATTCATTTTGCTGTTTAAAAGAATGCCCTAGCAATAATGCCCACATTGTGGTCAAAGGATAGTTCATTGTCTATGAAAGTATCCAAGTTACTAATGACAGAGTCAGTTCTTAGAAGGGTATCACCTATGTGATATGAGCATTGGTGTCCAAATTTGCCATAGGACACAACATAGTATTTCTTGGCACTTAATCTAAGGTTGTGGTCTGTACGTCACTTGTCAGTGCATGCTAGGCCTACTTGAAGAATCTGGATCTCAGTATGGATATTTAAGACAGCCCTGAGTTTGCAATTATCAGCAGACTTCATCAGCTACCAACTCTTAGTGTCAGCCTTAACATCAGAGAAGTAAACACCAAAGAGAAGTGGACCCAAGACAGATCCCTTGGGGACACCACCACATTCTTTTAGATGAGACCATGCCTCCAAAACTGGGTTTTGTCACTGAGCTAACCTGTAATCCAGCAAGTAACTTAGAGGTTTCCTTTTAACTGTATTAGCTTACTAATTATGCCAGAATGTGGAATGGTATCAAAGGCCTTTGCCAAGTCCAGGTATGCATTGTGAGCTGATTTGCTTGAGTCTAATGCATCAGTGAATAAAAAAAAAATTCACCAAGTTTAAAGGGAGGAAATGCCTTTTAAAATCCAAATTTGTCTGTGTCTAGGATTTGAAGAATGCATATCTCCTTATTAATAAGTTTCAAAATGATGCACTCTATTGCCTTACAGATAAGACTGGTAAAGCTTATGGGTCTATAGTTGCCAGGATCAGTATTGGGCCCTCCTTTGTGGAGTGGGATGACTACAGCAGTTCTTGGCACCACAGGCATGAATCCAGTGGAGAGGCTGAGAATAAGTTGACTTAGTAATGAGTCTGCTAAACTATGTTTGGCACCAACAAGAAGATAGCCTGGTACATTATCAGGAACCATGGAGCTAGCATTTGTAACCTTGAAGAGATCACTTAGGAAATGTTTGGAAGTGATAGGGGGTGGCATTGGCATGCTAAAGTCCTGTGGATAATTAGGGGATGATATGGGAGTAAAGTATGAGATAAATTTGTCTGTTAATATGCTAGTATCTATAGTATGAGTATGTGGTGCTATTCTGTATTAACTCAGAGTATTGCTGGGTATTACTTTAAAGGTTCCTGACAGTTGAAGAAGGCTTTGTGGTTATCACTGGCATGGGTAGAATTTCTGAATTATACTTGCTCTTGGACAGCTTTATTTTATTTTTAAGTTGTTTGCTGATATTTTTGAATTCATCTCTAATTGATGGGGAGTTAAGTTTGCTTTTACAGGCCATGAGTTTCTTCCTCTTGTTGTCTACTTTGTTTATACTTTCAGTTCCAATAAATGGGTTTGTTCTTGAATTTGGCATTGTTCTTATGCCTTAGAGGGAACAAGCCCCCAACACAAGCTTGGAGATGGGCATAGAATTTGCCAGTAGATATGGCAGCATGTGATGTGGGACCATTGAAGTGAGGAACGATTTGAATTTCATCAGTCATCAGATAGATGGAACAGATTTGCCTTTAAGTAGTCTCTGAAGATGGAGGGGTTTTGAGGTAACTTAGGTCTTACACTTTAAGTGTTTTAGTACAGTGGTTGGATTTGGTAACTATGGACACTGAGCATAAGGATCATAAGAGGTTCATAGGATCATAGGAAGTTACCAGGCTATTGGCCCTGAAGCCCTTATAAGCCTAACCAAGAGTTTAGCCCATGTTTAGACAAAAAAGCACCAAATGCTCCTGTCCAGCAGGGACATGGGTGGAATCCCAGGGGTATATTTTCTGTTTCCCATCCAGTTATCCAGGTTGTGCTTAAAAAGGGGTAAAGAAGTACTCTGCGTGATGTGGCGTGGGAGTCTATTCCATAGATGAGGGAGTCTCTGGGACACAAATCTGTCCCACCAACAAGTCTTGTTGATATCACACATCAGATTGAGGCCACATGTGTGGGTTACTCAAGTAGAGCTTAACTTGTGGATATGCAGCAGTCCCATCAAGGTGGGATCTATGATCACCTTGTATGCCAGACAGAGATCACCTCTGAGGAGTCTGTATGAAACCGAGTAGAGGGATAGGGCTTTTAGCCTATCTGTGTATGGTAGATGTTTGAGGATCTGGATTCTCCTGGTGAGGAACCTCTGTAGTCTCTCCAGCTGCTGCATGTGTTTTGCAAGGTACATGCTGAAAGGTGCATTGTGCTCAGCAATGGGCCTTATAAGAGAATAATGCAGGGATGTTATGACCTCCTTATTCCTGGATGATGTGCCCTTACTTATGAGGTGGGACATGTAGAAGGCTTTCTGTACCATGGAAGCAACATGGTGGTCAAAAGTCAGGTTGCTATCAACCTGAGTACCCAAATCCTCCATGAATGATTGAGTGCTTAGGATGTTGTTATTAATGTGATAATTTATGGGTATGTCACTCTCCCCAAAGGGGATGATGATGCATTTTTTTGGTATTCAGCTTGAGACCATGTTTCTGGCACCAGTCATTTGTCTGATTGAGACCCTCCTGGAGGATGTCCACATCACTAGGAGAATTGATGACAGCACCCAGCTTGCAGTCATCTGAAAACTTGGTCAGCCATAGCCCACTGGTTTTGGCCTGCACCTCAGAAAAGTATATCCCAAATAACAGAGACCCCAAGACCAAACCCTGGTGTACACCGCTTGTTATGGGTCTACTGCATGAGGTGGCTTCCCCTATTTTGACTACGTGGGTTCTGTCAGTGAGCCAGTTTTCTACCCACCCGGTAACATATGGATTGATGCCTAGTTGAGAGGGTTTATCTATTATGCCCAAGTGGGAAATACTGTCAAAGGCTTTGGCCAGGTCAAGGTAGGCAGTGCGCACATTCTTCCCCTCGTACATGGCTTTGGTGACTGTCTCAAAGAAGTCAACCAAATTTAGCAGACATGACTTCCCCTTGATGAATCCAAACTGTGTGGGATCAAGTGTTTGGAGGTTGCCAATATCCTTGTTAATGAGGTCTATGATAATCCATTCCATGACTTGCAGATCAGGCTAGTTAGGCTGATGGGGCTATAATTTCCCAGATCGGTGGACACGCCACCTTTGTGTAAAGAGATGACAGTGGCTGTCCTCCACTCAGCTGGGATGAAGCTAGTACTTAGGCTGAGGTTGAATAAGGTGCCTAATGGTGCTGCAAATTCCTGCCTGAGTTCACATAGGACGCAGCCGGGGATGTTATCAGGTCCCATGGAGGCTGTATTTTTTGCCTTTGAGAGAGCAGTGATGACCTGTTAACTAAATATGAGGGGACGGGGGCATGTACTGGGGATGTCCTGATTTACTGATGGGAGTGACAGATGTGTAACATTTTCGCTGAATCTGTCAGCCAGCAAGTTTGATATATCTACAGCATTTGTATATGTGGTGTCCTTGACCACCATTTCTGTACAGATCTGGGTGCTTCCTTTGAGGTTGCGGACATATGTGAAGAAGGGCTTTTGTTTGTCTCCAGTAGATATGGTCAATTTGGACTCAAAGTTTGCTTTGCAGGATTTTATTAGTGCTCTTATTTACTTGTTCAGGCTAAGGAGACATTGTTTCCATTTGGGGACCTGCTCCATCTTGGTCTTGGACAGCAATTTTTTCCTTTTGTTATAGAGTTTATTTATTGCAGATATCCACCAGACAGGTTTATTCTTCCTTGCGGAGGATGATTTAGTCCTGTCGTGTATTCATGATTCCATGCATTTATATAAATGCTCGTATAGTGCTTTGGTGTAGTTGTGGATATTAGTGCCAGTTAGTACAGAGGAGAGGGGGCTGTGAAGCTGTTTATACCATCCCTCATGAGGCTGTAATCAGCTTTGGAGAAGTTTTTATGTCTGATCCTAGCTAGAGGGGGGTTTGGGGTGATGGTGACTTTGAAAGTGACTGCTTTGTGGTCAAATCTTACCAGGGAGGATGATACAATAGGGATGCTGCAGTGGTTACTCATGTTGGTTAATGCTAAGTCCAAGATATTATCATCCCTTTTGGGGGTATCGACTAGCTGTTCCAAGGCATTTGCATTGACAAAATCAAGGAATTTTGGTTATATTGGTGAGAATCGGGTTCAATATTGTTGAGCCTCTTGCTGGGATTTGGACTAGGTGGTCCAAGGAGTTGTGCAGGAATTTCTGTCATACTTATTTGTGATAGTATGAGTTTCTCAGTCAATGGATGGTTAGTTGAAATCCCCCAAGAGGATAGTGTTAGGTTCTACAGTGAGGGATGCAAATTTGTTTAGATATGCCTCACAGTCTGCTGGTGTCATAGATGGAGTACTGTAGATGGCTACAGTGTGATACTGAGTTTCATTTATTGTGAGATGGATATGTAGAAGTTCAAGGTCATTGTCCTGCATTATGAGTCTGGAGGTGAAATGCTTTCTTAGGAATGCCGATATGCCCTCTCTAGGTCCACCATTCACTTCAGCATTGTGACTGAAAGAATGGTAGGCATTAAAACCTTGTACTTCAGGAGTGCTTTCCCTGTTCTAAAACCATGTTTCAGTAACTATACATATATCAATATATTTGAGAGTTAAGTGTATCTGTAATAAATGCAACTTCCTGTTAATGCTTCTAGCATTGAGCAGTGATACTGTTACATGTTTTTGATTGTGGTTGGCTGTGTAGGCAATTTGAAAAGACTGATCTTGCCTAAAAAGGCACTATGGGGGACAAAAACATACAGAAGCCATGCAGTGAGACACGCAGACCATCTCTAGCAAAGCAGCTAAAGTTGTCAAACATCTCCTCCTAGATATCTACATGGACAGATAGATAGATAGATAGATAGATAGATAGATAGATAGATAGATAGATAGATAGATGTCTTCCCTTTGAACTTCATAACCTATTGTTTTTTGACTCTTTTACATAAAATGTGCATATATCGTATACATATTATATAACGTTTGTGTATTTATGCATTATGCATGCAAACAACCTGCAACTACTTTCTAAGTTCTTATGACAACAATTTTATTTTTCTTGAATGCCATGTGCCCCTGCTTGTGCCCAGAAAGGGTCTTTGGACCAGTGTGTGTAGTCAGTTACCAAATGTATAAATAAATAAATAAATAAAATAAATACAGAGTGTCTGTGGTGGTTGTTAGAGTTAGAGGTGTGCATAGGGTTATGCTTCTGGGATCAGAGTTGTTTGAGAGGGATCTAGCTGGTGATTAGTTTCCTAATAGCCAAACACTTATTTGGTATGTTCACAGTGTTATGTTTGGTTTTGAGTTGTGAAAAATGTAGTGCATGTTGGAGTTTTAGCAAGTGGATCTCTTGGAGTACATTATGCCATACAGTGATTTGCCCCATGGAGTAGATTGGTTGCAAATGTATCTATTTTATTGTAGCATTTGTGTAGATATGTTTTTTTGTTATAGGATAGTTGGAAGTAAAAGAGATTGTGCTGACCATTGTTATATTTGTGGCATTAAATATGGTTTTATTCTGCATAGTGTGCCACATTTTTTTTTACTACATTGTTTACCTGTTCATCAAATCTTTCTTCATTATCTAAAACTACCCTTAACATTTTGATTTGGCTCACTTGTTCAATAGTAGTGTTACTTACAGATGTAATGCTAAAATTGGTTATGTTTTTGTTAAATGTACTGGAGGAAAATATATGCTTTGTTTATATATATATATATATATATATATATATATATATATATATATATATATATATATATATATGGGTCCACTTTGTAATTTCAAAATACTGAAATCTCAACCTACAGTATTTTGAAACCACAAAGCCAAAAACCCAACCACAACTCATAAATTCGAAAACACACAACTGCGAAATTCAAAATCCCGCACCAACGCTACACATGCACTACACACATAAACTTACACAAAACTCCCACCCACAATCAAACAAATACATCTAAACTACATGTAAGCAGGGGGGCAAGCCCCTCTGCGCCCCCACACCCCCCGCCGACATATATTCTAACTCTGAGATCAGACAAACAGAAACACAAACGAAACTCACACACACATCTTACAGTCCCTCAAACACACACATAACAGTCACAACACACACTTACACACACTAAACCCCTAACCACATACTTACACACACAAACTTATCAAAACTAAACCAAAACATCCAAATACCACACCACCAGCGGCAGAAATTCAAAATATCCGTGCTTCGGAATTTGAATTTCGCACTTCTGCCGGTTTCGGAAATGTGAGTCCGCGGCTTTGTAAATTCGAAATACTGAAATGTGAGATTTCAGTATTTCGAATTTACATAGTGAACCCATATATATATATATTTTTTTTTTTTTCTTTTTTTTGACATTCAGAATAAGTTATGACTCAGATAGCCATAGTCTGAGTTTGGTGAAAGCATGCTATGTTTTTATTTGGAGTTGTGCAAGAGTGTCAGCTGAATAAATAGAATGGAAGAAAGATAAAAGTATGCAAAATGCCCACGGCAATGAAAAGAGAGATGGAATGTGTGTCTTTTCACTTTACTGATTGAAATCTATCAGTGAGGACAGTGATGTGCCCCATGGAGTAGATTGGTTGCAAATGTATCTATTTTATTGTAATATTTGTGTAGATATTTTTTTTGTTATAGGATAGTTGGAAGCAAAAGAGATTGTGCCGACCATTGTTATATTTGTGGCATTAAATATGGTTTTATTCTGTATAGTGTGCCACATTTTTTTTTTGCTACATTGTTTATCTGTTGATCAAATCGTTCTGCATTATCTAAAACTACCCCTAACATTTTGATATGGCTCACCTGTTCAATAATAGTGTTACTTACAGATGTAATGCTGAACCAGTTTATTACTGTGTAGCTCAAATTTAGTTTGCTACGTCTAATTAGAAGTACATTATTTGATGTCATGTCAAAAGATTTTGAAAGGCGACAATGAGTTTGTCTTCATTTAAGTATGAGTTTATTGAGTTTTGATAGGATAGAAGAGCAGAATGTCAATGCTGTGTCCAGGATGGAATCCATTTTGAGTTGGTGACAGTAGTCTGATTTTTATCATGTAATTTATGATGTATTTACACATTCTCAAGAATTTTGCACATGAGACAGAATCATTACTGGCCTAAAGTTAATGAGATTATGATCTTGTGCATATTTATGGATAGGGATTATATGGGACTGTTTCTATAATTTTAGTATATGTTGTTCATTGATAGATCTGTTTATAATAACAGCTATTGTAAATGGTGTACTCTTGGCAGCTACACAAAGATGTTCTGGAGGAATACTGGTAGGGCCTTAGCCAGCAATCTTAAGTTTAAGTCATTTTGGATGTCTCTGAAGACATGTTGTAGAGAGAAATTGTTATAGTTATCCTTTCTACATAGAACAGCCATGTTTGTGATTTGCTGGCATAACAGAGGACTGAACGTTTATTTTTGCATTGTACTTTGAGTTATGTGAAAGGAATTTAGGTTGGGTAATTTTATAAGGTTATATTTATGTACTGATGGTGTGCCAGGATTGCTTTTAATTTACTGTGTTATAGGCTTGAAATCTGAGAAAATTGATCTTTGATCTTTTCTTTGTCGTTAGGCAGTTCTTGACTTTATTTCTAATAGAGGTGTATACATCTGGAATTTTGTTGTGGTTTGATGTTTTTCAATGTTTTGCTGGTTTAATCACTACACATCTTCATTTGCTTAATTTCTCAGTTTAGTCAGGGGGCTGGTGAGGGTTTTACTTTATTTTTCTGAAGGGAAGCTAATCATGAGCAATATGAGCAAAAAATGATTGACTTCAACAACTGGCTGTTTTTCTGGTGTCATTCTAAGGGGATCCAGTATTAATCAGCTTGAGAGGACATGGTTAACAGACCACATTGCCGAGGATGGTCTGCACCTATCCCCTCTAGGCTTTTGAATACTGCTTAAAACTTTATCCAACCTCATAATACCTTTTCTAGACAATCCCAAATTGACAAACTAATGACATAATAAAATCAATTCAATAGATCCTCAAAGTGTTACTGCACAATGCCAGGAGCCTAAATGAAAAACTACACTCCCTCCAAGCCCTCCTCACACTCGAGAATATAGACATCTTTGCAGTTACAAATATATGGTTTAAAGTGGCAGACAGTACCCCGGCAGTGCAAGGTTTCAGTGTTTTCCACACCATTATACAAATAGCTGCACAGACAAGGGCTAAAGGTGGAGTTGTCTCAATATACATCTGTAACAAGCGTACCTCTAGGGTGGTCAAACAGGATAACATGCTGGAGTTTCTATAAATGCAGATCACCATAGACAAAATCCAATACAATGTCCTAGCCAGCTATAGGTCACCCTCCATTTCCCAAGAATCTCACAACATATACTTGTACCTGCTGGAGGCACTTACTATCCAGCCTAACACCCTGCTCATGGAAGACTTTAATTACTCCTTTATAGACTGGGACTTATTCACAGTCTTAGTTCTACATGCACAGAGATTCCTGGGCTTTGTAACTATAAACTCTCTTGACCAAATAGCAAATACACCCACTACTTGGAATAGAACTCGTGCTCACAAATATGGGAGAATGCTGCAACCCCACCCATGTCTCGATCTCCTTGTTAAGGTCTGACAATAAAGCTGCCTCTTTTAAAAATCAAATCAATTCCATAATCCCATTAAAACCAGTAACAGTTAGGAACTATTCCAAGACAAATTACTTTTTATTAAGTAATGTTTGTCAAAATTCAATGCCTCTCCAAATCCAGAGAAAACAGCAACCTGTGCTGAGTTGCTCTCAAAATATCTGTACAACCATGTCAATGGCTGCATAGAGGATGCAGTACCTACCAAAAGTAAGCACAGGACTAGCTCCAGAAAATTAGTACCCTGGTGGTATCCTAAATTAAACAAGATATACAACAAAGCAAAAAATATGACAAAAATCAGGAAGGTAATTCCCATCAAGATAAATATTTTCTCATCAAACTAAACACGCAACCAAAAGGGATAATTAGATCAAGCAAACCCAACTTTGAGGTTGAGATAGTCTCACAGGTGAAAGTTAAACATGAGGCCTTCTTCAGCTATGTGAGAAACCTCAAGGGCAGCACACAACAATGTTCTTAACTGGTGGCTAATGTTACCACATTCACTGGGCATAGCAACATATTCAGGTCCAACCTTACCCCCCTTCTCACCCCCAACCATCCCCCAAAAAATGCCCTCAAACATAACCCCTCCAAGTATAACTAAGGATGTAGTGGCTGTGCTTGCTAAAGTCAAGAACACAGCCACAATGGGCTCTGATAACATCACAGGATGTTTCCTGAACAGCCCAAAATATGACTTTTCAGGACCTATGGACTCATTATTTAAATAAAGACTTAAAACAGGCTTTGCGCCACATGAATGGAGGACTACAGTGGTCATAACCCTTCATAAAGAAGGACCTTCAACAGATCTTGGAAGCTACAGAACCATTGGTCTGATTAGTCTTATTTGCAAAGCCATAGAAGGAATTATAATGAAAAGTATCAGCAAGGACATAGGAGACCTCCAGACAATGGTTCCATCCCAGTTTGATTTTGTAAGAGGAAGGGTATGCTTACTAAACCTGGTGGACATCTTTGAAAAGATAACTAAGAAAATGGATGGGGAAAAACAGTGCATACAGCCTATTTAGATCTGGCCAACGCATTTTGATACAACACCCCACTCAGGCATTGTCAACAAACTTACAGAGCAAGGTATAAACCCTTTTATAACATTCTGGATAGCTATCTGGCTTACTGATAGGACCAAGAGGATTAGAATCGGTGAGTCCAACTCCACAAAGAGACCGGTCACCAGTGCAGTCTCCCAGGGCTCTGTGCTATGCCTATGCCTCTTTGGCATCTACTTTTCTAATGTCAAAGCCAATGTCAAAGGCTTCTGGCTAATCAAGTTCATAGATGATTGCAAACAGGGAGCAGTCAATGAATTCTCCCCAAGATGAGAATTCTCATCAGGAAGGTCTAGCAGAAACAAACAGTGCCAAGACCATGGCTTAAAACTCATTACCAAGAAATGCATTATAGTACCTTTTGGGATGTTGGAACCCTGGGTAACTACACCCTAAAAGTTGATTTACAAGCCAGGGATCTGGAAACTCATGTATCAAGTTGTGATGCCTGTGCCCTGGCACAGCAATCAAGGAGCCTCAATCCTCACCACTAACACCAGAGATGGCGTCTCATATATGAAGAAAGGATAACAAATACACACAGTAAAGTGCAATTTCCCTTAAGAGCACACAGAGATCACAGTCAGTCTGGGGCTGGTCACTCCCTTGCTCTCCAGGTCCCCAATAAGACTCCCCACTGGCACAGCTATAGGGTCCAGATCTCAGCCTAGCTGGGCAAGCTAAAACCTCCAGCACCCTCTCTGTCCAACCAGTGCTTTGTGTCCCTGCCCAAGTAGCTGACACACACACACACACACACACACACACACACACACACACACACACACACACACACACACACACACACTTTGAGATAAGAGTTTATACAACCACACAGACACTCCTGGGAAAGGCTGGCACAGGTTCTCCAGCTGTGCCCCTATTACCCAGGCTATACGGTAGTACCACCTGCCACCACCCAGCTAATATTTATCAGCTACTCAAAGGCCCTTAAAAGGGTGTCCAATTATTACTGTGCAATATTATTATCCAATTGGTAGTATAACTAAACAGTCAAGGCTTATTAGAGTGACTTGGTACAGTAATCACTATAAATATGCAATGTACTCTAGAGCTTAAATTGTTTCTACACAAAACAGCCACAGTTGAAAGGTTTAAAAATATTTAATAATAAATACTAAAACACAAGATAATACTTCTTACTACACAGTGCTAGTCAAGAGTTCAGAAATCACAGAGAAATATTTAAAATAATTCAGTAGTACAGTTCTGACATCACAGAAAAACACTTACTCTAATCTTTCTAGTTCCTAGCTATTTCTAAAAGAAAACACAAGTCTAAGATAAATTTACATAAGAAAACAGGCAGAGTGCTGATGAGTTGGATGGTCAAGACAAAAATGCTTCATAATTTCTGGTTCTCTCTGTTTAAATTGAAATTGCAGTTCTGATTCACATTACATCATTCATCACACTTTCCTGGGGTTCCCAGGCTACACATTACATCATTCTTCACACTTTCCTGGGTTCCTAGGCTAACAGAAACTGCATTTACATTCTTAACATCTCCCTTTTGTTATCTTGCAGCTGGTCAGGAAGCATAGCAATAAAATTACATTTGTTTAAATCTAGCAATTTAACTCTTGGTTAAAACAATAGAAATAATTTCTTCATCTAGACCCTTTGGCACCACTGTCATCAAAGGGTCACCACATGCTTTACTTTGGTCAGTAGAGTGCACTGTTGTCATATATTTTCCAGTTCCACATGTAACACAATTTCTTTACATTTAAGACAACAAGCCTGTAGTTTACATTTTTTTACAAATGATAGAATTATCTATAAAATTCTCTCTGGCTAGGCTGGCAGCCTTCATGCAACTAACTTAACTTTCAACCAACATGTGTCCAAGGTAGTAAGAAAACCCTAATATGTTGCTCAACGTATAAGCAAAGTCATGACATCTAGATCCAGAGAGGTCATCATACCACTGTATTCAGCCCTCATCAAACCCATCGTAGAGTATAATGCCCCCTTCAGTATGTACATGACAAGACACATGCAGCAACTGGAACATCCACAAAGGTTCCTTAAAAAAGAATACAGGGAGTAAATACAATGTCCTGCACAGATCACTTCAAAGCCCTCTCACTTTACTCTATATCAAACAGACTTCTGAGAGGTGATCTTTGCCTGGCATACAAGGCAGCTTTGGACCCTGTTTTGATGAACCTTTTACACATCCACAAAATGAACAGCCTCAGAAGTAGAAGATTAAAAGACCTAAATGTTGCTAGCAGCATAAATAGGACATGTTGGAATGACACATATGTTTCTCAGAGAATTCCTATTCTCTGGAACAGGCTCCTCTTCCATGTGAAGTAGAGTTCCTCCCCATCCCTTTTAAAGCACTACTTGGGCCAACACATTGGGTAATCAGAAATTCACCCCTGGTATGGCACCTATGTCTCTAATGGACAGATACAGTCAGTAAATCACCCCTGTATAAATCAAATTTGTGGGTCACATTTGGGTTGCATGGTTAGGCGTATCAGTGCCCTAGAAGTCATTAGCCTAGTATACACCTATGAACCTTTTAGTTTAGTATGCCTAGAAATGTGTGGTTGAAATAAACTACATAATCTAATGTTTAATATTGTAATGGTTTCCAGTGAGCATGTCGGAGTAGAAAGTTAAAAGTAACATTTCTGAAGGATTTGTTTACATCTTGCTCAGCTGTACCCTGAAATATTTTGAATTTTTTGTTTGTTTCCAAATTGTATAGATATAGATATAGATATAGGATCAGTGATAACTTAATAAGTCTAACTTTGTGCGTGCAGCAAAGACTTTATTATTTGAAATCAGTACCCAGTCTAGAATGATGTTTTTAATAGTAGTTGTTTCAAATGTTGCCTGATATTAGTTAAGAGATTAACAAGCTTTATTGTAGGAAGGTCAGTATTTAGTAATGCTAAGGAATTTACTTTAGTCTACTCATTGTCAGTATCAGATAAGACTTTCATATCTTATTTAATGTTAGAGGTTATCAGGGATGGAGTGTCCTCTAAGGTATCTATATCTATATTTTTGTAATAGAGGTGACTGGGAAATATATTGTTGTTAACTATGTGTAGTACCTGATTTTTATTTAGTTGGAGGGAAGCCACTAACAGATCACATTTATCAAAAATAGGTGTAGTTAATTGAATGGTTTAATTTCTAGAATGTTAATAATTGTGAACAATGTTAATATGCACCTGATTCTTTTTGATGGTTTGATAGCCTGTCTTTTCTGAGCATGTTATAATTCAGAGGCCCACATACCTCTCAACTGTCCAAAATTTTGCAGAATGTCCAGATACTTGCCTTAGATTTTTTGATCTTTCCCTCATAAAATGAATGGTTTTCTAGCAGTAAAGACAGCAGTCACTTAATAATAACAAACATTTGGGTTTCAGATTTCATATCCTTCAGAAAGAGCATGCTAATGCAGAACCTGTTATTCTAGCACTTTCTAAGTTTATAATACCAATATTTAAAATCCATCCCTGTTCTGAGCCTTTGCTCCCCCCCCCCCCATTATTGTTGGGGCTGTCCAAACTTCTTGCACCAAGGTGTTCAGAGATATGGTGAGGGGAATCTTTTTATCTAATATAGTTGTATTTAGCCAAGTTTCTGTTATAGTTAACATGTCTGCCTTGTTATGCTATCCATGCATGTAACTCTTGTACATTAATGCATATGAATACTATACTTTTCTATCATTTATAATATGTAGTTAGTATCCTAACTAATCTCATTTTCGGCACAAAATAAAAACCTACCAGGCCTTACACTGGCATTACCCTTGCATCTAATTTCTTAAAACTCCCACCCCTACCTATATTACTGGTCTCTCTCGCCTATCCCTTCATGCTGTCATGTTTACTCAGACATGTCATACACTGTCTCTAGGTCTTCCTAATCTTGTGTAGGTACTATATAGTCTCCTAATCATATATTACTCAATATGTACTTAAACATCTTTCCTTCCTATTCCCTCTACTTTATAGCTCTATTCATTCAATATCTATAACTCCTTTTATTGTCCTTCTCATTTTGTGTAAACTGTGGTGCTTTTTTCCATGAATCTCAGCTGCAAATGGGCTTTTGCTTAGTTGGTTTATCCAGGTAAGCACACAGAAATAGATAGATAGATAGATAGATAGATAGATAGATAGATAGATAGATAGATAGATAGATAGATAGATAGGCTTCTTGTGTTTAAGTGGCATATTTTGAGACCACGAGGTGGAACAGTATAATTTTGAGAGTACAAGATTTACTTTACTGGTGCTGGATTAGGAAGAACGTCTCCACTAAGCATGATGTTCATAAGAATAAAGTTCATAAAGTTCCTTTTCCATTTTCAAGTGCAAGTTAGGTCTATGGATGAGAAACAAAATTTACCCCAGGACTGCCTCCCGTACTACTAATGGACAGAGGCAGCTCCTATACATTACCCCATGCATGTGCCCTCTTAAATTATCTATGGTATGATCACAATTATTCTCGTCAGGGATAATATATAATTATCGCCCTTGGGATGGGTAAGGCCAGTATCTCACCGAATGGGGTAGTTTAATTCAAGCACAAAAAGGGAAACTGGCTAGGTTTGAAATGGCCAGCAATGGCATCTATCCTAGGACTTACCTATGAACCTATAAATGTTATAGTTACAAGAGTATATGTGTGAAGTAAGGAATGCTGTAGTTTTTCTACCAGTATCATTTCCTTTTGAAATAGAGATTTGTTTGAGGGCACACAGTGAAGGTAGAATATATTTATTATGTTTTCTATGGGAAGGTTTTTTATTGTTTTGAGTAGGAGGTGCATAACACAAGCACATTTGCTTGTTATTAGATGATGATGAGTGTATTGTAATGGGGTTCTGTAGTTTGTTAATAAGATTATAAGCATTAAGGTGAACATAAGTTCAATTTATACTAGCCACATTATGGAAATTATTACACAGGTTATGGACTTTATTAAAAATCTATGCTCTAACTAGAATATGCAGTAAACATTAATTTTAGATATTATTGTAATTACTGTTGTCTCCTTGTCCTTCATAGAGTAGAGCCTGCAGTCACTAAATCTGTCCACGTTATTGCTGGAGCTCTGCCACAAGGCCCTACACCTACAAGTTTATTGAGAATTTTCTCAGTGTTTAATAGCTTGCAGTCACTACATCTGACCTTGATATTGCAGAAGCTCTGCCACAAGGCCCTACACCTACACATTTACTGAGAATTTTCTAAGTGTTTAATATAAGCATATTTATCATGAAGAACCTTGCTGTGTATTAACTTTAATCATTTAAAAATATGCCTGCTCTGTCATTGACAGGCTCTGTGAAATAGTCTGTGCACTCTAAGGACCTCTTACTAAATTGGCCACTGTCCCCTTTTGCTTGACCAGTAAATAATACTGCATATGTCAGTTATTTAGTTTCAGGAAATGACAGACAACCTGTTTTACTTGCATCTCTTTAATTGCTTTCTTCTGGCTATAAACTGATTGTTCTCAGTTATAAACTGACCTTAGGGTAGGAAGCCTACTATGCTCAGCCTCGCTATGCTCACTTTCATTTCACTCTTCTATCTCCAGTTCTTACCCGTGCCCTCTTACTGTAATATTATACTTCCATCATCTATATTTCACTTGTGACTGTTATTCCCAAACCTTTCCCAAATGACCTTACTATTTCTATACATTAACTTCTGTTTTTTTGTTTCCTACTTTTCTACCTCTATTTAATTTTTAACCTCATTCCCAACTGTATTTCCCCTTCCCATACTGCTTTGCACTATATCTACTTATAATCACAACCCTCTCTAATAGTATCTATCTCACTTTTCCCACATTGTATCTTTTTCTTTAGCCAAATAAACCCTCATTTCTTGTTATTTTGACTACACTATTATACTCTAGCCTTTAATACCCCTGTATTCCCTACACTCCAGAGAAGACACCAGGACAAATTACCTTTCTTCTTTCATAGAAAATACTTCTCCCTTAGCTATCCTCTTCCAGCTTTCAGAATCTACCATCATGGAATCGCCTACTGTCCTGCAACTTCTTGTTTCCTTCTTCATTGCTACTTCCTCTCGACTTAACATCCATAAAATACAGATTGCTGTACTTAATTATGCTACCCTTCAGCTTATCCTCTGTTCTTTCCTCCTACTGTGCCATCTTTCATCCTACCATGACTCCATAATATGTCACAACATCTCTCCAACTCTTTCATAACCACCTATCCATACTTTCTGATTATACTCTCCACACATTGCACCAAATCTATTTAATATTGCCCTTTTATTCCAAATGTAGGCTGATTAATTGCACTTAGCTCAAACCAAAATAAAATTAAGTGCAAGAACCCTCTCCAAAAAACAAGTATGCACAATTCACCAATATACTAAATCCCTGCTAGGAGGAGATATACACCCTAATCCTGGCCCCATGTAAACACAACACAAAGATAATTCTCTCCCACACACTTCTGCAGCTCAGCAATAGCCAGTCCCCAACCCTGGTGATCTATTTTTTTTTGCTGTAATAAATGTTAGAAGTGTAAGAAATAAAACTGCTAAACTACATGTCTGAATTATCCAACATAAGGCTGATGTTCTCACTGTAACTAAAACTTTGCTTAAACCCAGCATAAATAACTCCAAAGTTATACCTCCTGGCTATACTATCATATGTAATGACTGCATAAAAAGAAAAGGTGGTGGTATTGTTTTAATATTTCCCAATACTCACCACATTTCCCCGTATAGCAATTCAGCACCAAAATTCAATTCAGCAGAGCTTCTTATTGCTTTCCTCAAAATAAATAATTATAAATAAATATGTATTACAGCTATACTGCAAGATAGCATACACTAAGAAAATATATCACTAGCTGATGTGAATGTCAATTGGTTGGACATAAACTCTTACTTCCCTACATCTAGCATGAACTTATATGGTTTCACACAACTAATTAATAGACCCACATATTATAGCAGAGCATCAAATTCACTATTAGGCTGGGTCCTAGTATCAGACCTTAGGAACTACTCCATCACAGCTACATCAGACTCTGTCAGTGATCATCTCCCAATATATATGATTAGACATCTCACACATCTAGTTAAACAACATATAAAGTTTCCAAGTTTAACCCAGAAATGTTCATTACTACACTAATATCTATTCTTCAGCTGATGACTTTCCAAGCAAGTACCTATAATAGTAGCCAATAGCATTGCCTATCCTGTCTCAATCCTTATAAATAGGTCAAAACAGGAATCCCATGTTTCTTCTCTCTAGAAAAAGTTACACATTATCCATCTGCACAAAAAAAAAAAAAGAAATTCAACAGACATTAATAACTTCAGACCTATAGCACTCTTATCCCCCCTCACCAAAATACTTGAAAAATGTATTCCAAAACAATTGCTAGACTATCTCCTGCAGGAAGAACTCCTAGCCCCTACACAACATGGCTTCCATTCTTCCCATAGTACTAACACTGCCCTTCTAACCTATACTGTCAATAAAGCTAGAGATAATGGCAAACTAGTCTCTTCCTTTTTTCTAGATTTATCTAAAGCCTTCAACACAGTTTGTCACAGTAAACTTTTACTTCAAATATCCTCACTAGGTCTCTCTCAGCTCGCCCTTATGTGGTTCAAAAGCTACCTGTCCAATAGGTATCAGTTAGTAAATAGCACCCCATGCTCTCACCTTACCATCTAGTCATCACAGGTGTACCACAAGGCACTATCCTCGATCCCCTCCTCTTTAACCTTTTCTTCAACACAACGGACCACTCTAATACAATATGCAGATGACTCCACTCTCATTTGCACATCTGACAACATGATACATCTCCAAAAAAATATACAGGAAGCTTTAACAGCCACTGAAACATGGCTTCATAACTCACAACTCATGCTCGACCCAAAAAAAAAATACTACTTGTTTTCCCCGAATCCCTCTCTATGAAAAAACAAAATTTAAAGTCCTCTCTCTTGATAATTCAACCATTGAAGTAATTTCTCATAGCAAGCTAGTAGGGGTGATAGTTGATTATAATCTTACCTTTGACCTGCATATTCAAAATTGCATAAGAAAAACTCATCAAAAACTAGGGATGCTTTACAGAGCCAAAAACTTTCTCACTGACACAACTAAAACTACACTTGCCACTACTTATCTCCTCCCCACTCTTCTTTATGGTGCCTCCATCCTTACTAACCTCCAGGCTTCACAAAAATTAAAACTTGAACAATGTTATTACAAAGTTGCTAAATTTGCAGCACATACCTCTTTCAGAACCCGCCACTGTATAGCATTGAAAAGCCTAAATTGGTTTGAACTTTCACATTAACTAACTCATGTCTTACCACCTATAAAATTATACAGTATCCATTTGCCTGACCAGCACTAATAAATATTCTACACAACTATGTTTCCATTTGGTCATTGTGATCCACTCACCAAAAACTCCTGTCTGTCTACAAACCTAGCAAATCAGCTGGGCATTGTCTGTTCTCATACAAGGTTGCAAAGGCCAGCAACTTACCTGTATCCATCAGATTTATACCCTCATTCCCACCTTTCAAAACCATTCTGAAAGACTCCCTAGCTACAATCTATCTCTTTTCTTGCTCAAAATCAGGCTAAACTAAATCCTTAAATGTGAACAAGTACCTTTTCATTCCTTACACCTCCTTACTCTCCCTTCATCACTTATCTCCTTACTGCTATCTAATTCTCTTCCCTGACTTTCTCTCCAAATATACCATAAACCTGTTTTTCCCTCAATTCATATTACATTTCATATTTGTATTAGGGTAACTTACCTCTAAATATTAAATTGTCATACACCTTGCATTGATTCTTAATCAATGTTTTATATTATGTCGAATTTGATATAATTATTTAAACTGCAGATGTTTTTGTTTTATTTTTGAAGATTGTAAAATTACTGTTCTTAAAATGTTTTGTAATAATTTGGAGCTTTTCTCCCCAGGCCTCCACTAAAAATGGACTTCTACACAGTTGGACTTTCCTGGTATTCAAATGGCAATAAATAAATAAATTATTAAACAACTGGCTCTGTTATACACATTAGTGAAACAATGAGTAGGATCCTGATGACCTGAGTTCGTATAGTGGCTTAGGCACTGAAAGAGCCAGGTCAGGGAGGGACGGAGTGAGTGGCTGATGCCAATTTGCCCATCCCAGAAGAGGTAGTGGTAGTTTTGGTCAGCTAGCATAGTGCCAAAAATAGGAGTGAGGGCATGGGCTTGCAAATCTTAACATAGTGAAGGTAACCCTCATTAATATGTGGGTGAAAATGTGCACACAAGCACACATACACAGACAGACACACACACACACACACACACACACACACACACACACACACACACACACACACACACACACACAAACACACACATACTCAGACACACACGCACAGACACACACACACACACACACACACACACACACACACACACACACACACACACACACACACACATATAGAAGGTATAACATGCCCTTATATAATGTGGAGGCTTATGTCAGCCATCAGGAATGGGGTTTGGGACCTAATAGGAACAACACGTTCTCTACCAGGATACGAGCAACAATGACAAAGACCTCCCTGGTCAGCTCTCCCCTCCATGTTGAGGATACCCATTAAATGGAAACAAACGAGCTCCTGGACACTGGGAAGGGCTTGATGTTCATCAGAGAAGTAAGCAAAAAATACAGAGGGGAAAAAGATAATCATTAAAAAAGGATGAATGGGATAAGGGAAGCAGGCAATATCTCCCAGTCCTGCTTTGCCCTTACAAGCACATCAAGTTAAATAATTAAACTAGTAAAAAAATAAGATAGAATTGGCATTAAGTATGTGGGCTAATGTCAATCAGGATTTTTGAAGTCTGATACATCAAGAAAATGGGCATCAAAACCAAAGAACCTATGAACCCTTTCCCCAATGGCAAGGGTTGCTTTTCATTGCACTTCGTGTCTGAATGTGCAGTATATTCAGTAGATATTTAAGAGCTGTCAGTCTCTGTTTCTAGCATTGTTACCTCTGGTTTACTATCAAAATATCGAAGTTCATAAAAATGAATGTTCGATACTTCGAAAATTACAACATACTTCCTACATACTCTTCTTCTTTCGGCTTTTCCCGGTTAGGGGTCACCACAGCGGATCACCTGTCTGCTCATGATTGGCAGAGGAGTTTTACAGTGTCAAGTTGCCAGCCCGGTGCCCAACCTTCCACAGAAGGCACACACATGCACACACTCACACCTAGGGCCAATTTAGAGTGTCCAATCCACCTACAGCATGTCTTTGGGATGTGGGAAGAAACCGGAGCACCCGGAGGAATCCCATGTGACCACAGGGAGGACATGCAAACTCCGCACAGAAGGCACCCCAGCCAAGGATTGAACCGGAGAACCTCTTGCTGTGAGGCAGCAATGCTAACCACTGCACCACCGTGGCCATTTAGGCTAAAATGTCGAATCTGTTGATCGAATTTAACAGATTCGACATTTATGTCGAAAATCAACCGTGATGGCAGTGTAGGTGCAAACGTATGTTAAACACCTACACTATCATTCGCGTTTTAGCAGGGAGGCAAGCTCCCCTGCACCCCACCCCCCCCACAGCCCATGCAAATTAAATATTCTAATTCCAAAATCACACTACAGTGACGAAAGGGATACATTTCCTAATCAACACTGTACCACGACTCTACTCATAACATCTAATTCATATGTACTCTTGATCTCCTAATTTTCGGCAACACGGAAGTTGACTAACTGCCGTTTGACTTTCTGTGTTTGCTGAACCAGCATTCAACTTTTTGTAAACCTATATCCCTAACTTCTATTTTTATATTTCAGATTAAATATGTAGAAGATCACAGGCTGGAACATCACTTCTAACTTTTTTTCTTTTATCAGCATGTTTTCAAAATAATTCCATACCTTGCCCTGTAACATAACTGCTACATATTCTCTTATACCTGACAGGTGAATGAAGATGCAAGTTTTCAGTTAAGTTATAGGACTTGCATCCTATGTTAATTATTTATTTATTGACATCTGTATACTGGGAAAGTTCAGCTGGACATAGGTCACCTTTTTCAGAGAAGTTACGATGAGTAAAGCTCCCAAGTATAATATTTAATGTAATCAATATTTACAAATAGCAAATTTTATAAGGCACTTTTAGTGAATACATAGCATAATAGTCAGTATAATAAAAATTGTATTGATATTCAAAAACATTAAATTTGCAAGCCTTGTACTGAGACTTTACAGATAGAAGAGTGGTGCATAAGATAGGTATGAGTAATTTAAGAAATGCAGTAGAGTGAAATATTAGAGGAGATAAGCGAGTTTGAGTGTTAATAGAGAAGTAGTGATGGAACAGTAATTTGGTTGTGCTAATTAGAAATAGGTATAGCAGTTTAAGAAGTACAATAAAGTGTGGTACTAGAAAGGGATAAGCAGGTTAAGTGACTTAGTGCTTTAAAGGGAGTTGTAAAAAAGATGATGAAGAGATGAATTACTTATATGACTGTGAAGGTTGCCAACCCAGCTAGCTATAAGTTTGCAAATAATTCTCGGTCATTGTAAATATTAATATGATCCATAGGCTTGTCTACAAATGTCAGTAACTTGTATGTTATGTGCCAAGTTCAAAAATGTAAGCACAGTGCACCCTGCTGGAAAAGAGCAGAAATGTATATGGACTATATGCCTGTTCAAATGCATGTTTTCATAGTAGAAATTGGGACATGCAGAGTTAACTTGCAAACTCTGAGAAAATAAGTAAAGAGTTTTATGATTGTGTTTACCACAGCTAAAAGACAGAATGTCTACAGCTAGAGATTTTTTCTATAGTCTTAAGACAGAAATAATTACTAGGTTTAAAATGTAAAAGTGATAGTTGTTTTGGTACTTCCAATTTCAGGCAAGCTTCTAAGACATAAGTGTCAGCTTCTAAGAGATATTTCTTTTTCAAAGAGACATGTTAAATTATGTTGGTATCTGTTTAGCCTGAGAACTAGAGGCAGATGTCAAATAGTGATGTCATCTAGCTAACCCAGCAGTAATGTGTATTATTAATTTAGGAACTATCTCAGAGAGAAAGTTGGGGCATTTTGTATTTGTCTCTGGATCTGAACACATCCATCTTCAGCACTTCTCATCTGCATTTGCTTTGCTCTATAAGTAAGACTTAGACCATAGTATTTCTCTCAGAGATATATAGGAATATAGTAAAATTAGTCTAGATGTTTTCTATATTTATGTGAGACTGTCCTGCAATGTTGTTTTAAAATATTCCCTGTGATTCTAGACTCAGTTGTCATTGTGTTGAGTTATTAAATATTGTCTTGTTCTTTTACTATTTATTATTAAATATATTTAAACCTTTTAGTTGTGGCTGGTTTGTTAGAGATATTTAAGCTCTGAGAGTACTTGCATATATATTTGGTAACACTGTACAGGCCACTCCTAAATAGCCTTCAGGTTTTGGACGCACTTACCATTTGGATAATAGTATCATTACACAGTAGAATTGGTCACCCCTTTGGGAAGAGCCTTATATAGTAGCTGATAAGTAAGAGTGGTTGGTGGCAGCTGGTACTACCTTATAGTCTGGGCAGAAGGGGGCATAGCTAATTAACCTGGGCCAGTTTTCCTCAGGAGTGTCTGTGTATTTGTATATAAAGCAAATCTCAGAGTGTGTGTGTTCGTCAGCTACTTGGGCAGGGACATGAAGCACTGGTTGGACAGAGAGGGAGGTTTTGGCTTGACCACTCGGCTGAGATCTTAACCCTATAGCTGTGCCAGTGGGGAGTCTTATTGAGGATCTGGAGAAAGAGGCAGAAACCAGCCCCGTACTGACTGTGATATCTGTGTGCTCTTAAGGAAAATTGTACTTTACTTTGTGTGTACTTGTCGTCCTCCCAATGTGCACATCCTTCACTGGTGTTAGTGGTGTGGATTGAGGCTCCTTGATTACTGGGCCAGTCCAGGGGCATCACAACGACTTTCTGCCAGACATCTTCAATTTGTATTTGTGCTGGTAAAAAAAATATAAGCATGATATTTATTTTCTTGTACTGCTGAAAGGGTGGAGTTCCCACTTAGTGTGTCTTTATACTATCGCAGATACAGTGTGTTTTTTCATATTTCATGAATTGATTATAGTTATTTCTTCCCCATTACCTCTTTATATGCTGAACTGAATTACTGCTTCTTAACTGCTTAATTAAATGCTAACTTCCCTAAAAATAAATTTCCAGGCTTACTTTGGTTTAGCGTGCCTACTTGCCTGTTTTTAATGCATAGATATACGGTCTTTGTCTGCTAGTGCTATATTCCTATTTCCATGTACCACAGAGATGCCAGCTTACTGGGAATTGAAAAATACTCTATCTATGAATGGATTTGGTATATGATACAATAAATGATGGATATTTTATTAAGGTTATGGACATACTGTTGAGTGCTCAGTAGGCATTCTTAAATTCTGACACAGAAACAGTACAGTCTCTAAAGACTTTTAAAAATGACTTGTTGAAAAACTTTTCTAACTCCTGCACTCACCTTTGATTAGTTTTACCAAAGCTGCGCTTAGCCAGAGACTGGCCATAGAATGTTTTTATTTTTATTCTTATGCCAATACCTCACCTGTTTCTGGATAATGACATCTTTTGTGGTTGTTTTTCCTGGATAATGACATATTTCGTCGCTGTTTCTTGCAGGCTATACACTGAAATTAAGTATGGAAATAAAAATTAAAAATAAGTCTTTAACTATGACATTTCCACTTTACAGTTACGAGCACATTCGTACATTATTCTGCTTGATAGGAATCTGTCATTTGCATAGCACAGGTAATTTTACTCATAACAGGACATTGCCAGTGTGTAAATGTCCAAGCCTCTGATATTATGTTGTTCAAATGTTCATATTTCAGCCTTACAAGGGGTACTGCCACATTGCTCGATAATGCTTTGCTAAGTGTCATCGGTTGAAAAAAGCAAGTACAACAATTAACCTACAACACCTTCTACTATGGTAAAAAAGCTTTTCAGACAGGAAAACAAATGACTTATTTTAAGCTGTGGTATATGGTATGCATTGTTTACCATAAGCACTTGTGAGGCCATATACATGTTTAACTCACATCATTTCATGTGCCAAAAGCAGACTGAATTTTTTTTTTCTACAAAAGACCAAATTGGCTGGGATGAGGATCAATGTTTTTTTAAGAGCTCTCTTTTTCTTCTTTGACAGACCTGTTACTGTAATATAGGCTATGTTACTTGTTTATTCAACTGCACTCGCTGATATGGCTTTGTTTGTGTCTACAGATCTTCAGAGGCTCTGACAGAAATAGCAGCTGCAGAACTTTGTGCTTTATTTTTGGGCCTTCTGACATATTTTTATTTATAACTGATGACTCTTATACCAAAATGTTATAGAACTATGGAATAAAGCTGTAACAAGCTATGCTAACATTTCCATACATTACAATGCCCTTACTGCAAAACCCTCCTATAAAGATGAAGCGTGTGGGATGTGAAGATTTTTTTCTGTCACATGCTGATTGTATTGTTCCATGTAAATATTTCACACTACTGTGGAGATTTTATTCGCACTTCTCTTCTGCAAATGGATTTTTTGCCTAGTGGGACTTTCCTAGTCAAACAGAAATAAATGCAGATTGTGACTAAGAGAGAAAGAGAGAATATATGTGTGTGTGTGTGTGTGTGTGTGTGTGTGTGTGTGTGTGTGTGTGTGTGTGTGTGTGTGTGTGTGTGTGTCCAATGATTCATGTCTGTCATTGAGGCCCAAATCAGTAACACTGCACTCAGAAGCTCTACCTGTGTGCAAGGAAGCTTGCAAAGAAGATTTTTAAAATAAATGGAGAAGGGTCATGCATTCCCTTGTTAAGGTACCAAATAACTTTCACACAACACAGTTCAGCAGAAAATAACAATCTCATTTAGTGCAAAGAAAGGCACATACGTGGGAGACTAGAAAATCAAGGTCCTGTCTCCTCAAACAGTAAAATCATACATTCTTTATACCTTTTCTGATTAAAAGCAACATTACTGTATCAATCTTAGAACAACCACTGACGAATTAAAAATGAACACTACAGCAGAAGCATAGGTAAGGCGTAGTGAGAGGGGCAATTGCAAAATCAAGTGTTGCATTTGTAGTCAAACCTGAGAGCTGTAGCACTCTCTGTGTGGTCTAAACCCTAGCAAGCAGTTTGCTACAGTTAGCAGTAAAAAAAAAAAAAAAATAGACAATCTCTCTCTCTTTTTTTTAAAAATAAAATATGAGCGCTGCAGTGCTCTGTGCAGGCAGGATTTGCTATATTTGTAGCGAGCAGCTTGGGGGGGGGTGCACGTCATGCATCTGCCTACCTGGTTGGTGTACCAGTAGAAGGAATGGCCTTTTTTATTAACTCTAAATTGGAAGATTATTTTTTTTGCATGTTTTTTTAAGATCTGGAGAGTGTGCATCTAACTGTAATAAGCCGATTGTTACAATGTAGTGGTTGGTTTATTACATTAAAGTGCCTTGCTACCTTTTTTTTTTTTTTTTTTTTGCTGTTCAATGGAAGAGCTAGTGGGGCATGGATCCAACTGTAATAGCAATTAGCATAGTAAACATATACAGCTACCCCCCCCCCCCCCAATGTTCCTTGTTCTTATTTTATCTAAATGTATGTTTGGTGACTGGCCTTAGAGAAGTTTGATATTTACATATATGTTAGTGACAAGCAATTTTGAAGTATCTGTGCCATTTCATATAAAGTTTTGATATAGCCATATAGTTGCACTAAATGTACCTTTAATATATGCATCACACATTGTGCAAAGCATCTGGAGAATGCAAATAAACTGACTCCAACATCATAGCTAACTCACCAGTCAATTTGCAGTTTATGCTAAAATACTTAGAGGATCCATACCATGACCAGAAAAGGATGTGAACAAAGAAGGACAGGCATCCCAAATCAAGGCAAAAGATGGAATCCTGGAGCAGACATGCAAATGAGATCTAACCCTAGTCCATCCAGAATAATTATTGTCAAGGCACTGCTAAACCAGTGGTCCAGCCAAGAAAGACCATACATTTTATCACAATCGACATCATCGAGTTCTACTGAGAAAGTTGTAGAGCCTTACATAGGGTTCTACCAGGGAAACCACTGTAGCTGCGACACACAGTACTATAAAACTGCAAGGTCACTGTGCTGACCACTGCAGAGGCACTGATGATTTCCAGAGACATTGTGCTGAACTTTGTCAATAACCCTCAAAGTGACAAGTACATATTGCAAGTTTTTCAAATAAGAGAACATTTTTATAATAATGGTATGAATGAACATTACACTGAAATTGCACTGTGGCACACTGCACTAATACTTTATTTTTTACTGTCAGACTTATAGAAATTGATTCATAATCTCAGTACATAGTTCATAAGAAATGAAGACTAGTTCTTGCTGTAAAGCTGAACGGTGTATACTTTTTTCCTACTATGTATTTCATCCATGCTCTAAATATAAATGGAGAGGAACTGTTACATATGTGCCTGAGGTGTTGCATATGTGCCTGAGGTGTTGCATGTGTGCCTGAGGTGTTGCATGTGTATATTCTTCTGACAACCACCTTTTGTATTCAATTCGGAAGTAAAGGAAGGCATGTTCTGCTGCTCCCCAGACCCCATGTACTTATTTTATCTAAATGTATGTTTTGCTGAAAATAGCAAATACAGAAAAGTGGAGTGCATTGATATTCTAGCAAGGTAGCAGTATATTCCTGTTATTCCTTCTCCAGGTTGCTTTACTCTTTTCTTCCCTTGATAAGGAACTCTTATTCATTGTGGGAAACAGCAATGCAACAGTCATACAAGCATATGAGTGCCATCAGTTACTTAGGAGGCTTACATGTTTCACTGATAAAGAATATTCCATTCCTAGTGCTTTATTTGTTTCCACTGTTATGTATGCTATTTTTTCAGTAAACTATTTAATTAATAAAAGATACAGCAGGTACAAATGGCTTTATGTATTTATTTATTTATTTTATAACTGAGGTATTTGTAGAGTTCCTCAAGCATAGCTCATATATTCCAACTGAAATTACATTTGCAGAGTTACACTTAAAACAGCATTTTTATTTTATTTTATTTTTTTATCCTTTGTTTACAGGTTAGTCCTACTAGGTTAGTGGCCTCTTTTCAGGGAAGACCTGAGGTGGTACTTATACTCTTAGGGGAAATTTGGCCAGGGCATCAGGGAACTTCCCCTACCTGTTAGGAGAGTGCTTGTTTCATTTGTAGCACAGTGGCAGCTGGGTGAACAGCACTCAAGGAGATCCAAGATGACAGATAACACAGAGTCAAATGCCAGTGCAGAGTTTGAAGCTCTACAAAGATTCTGAGGAACTGTTGTAACAGAATTTGCTTGTTTCGTCGGACACAAATGTTCAAAACAATGATGATGTGTTATTACAACCCCCCATTCAGAAGGATTGCAAGATGATATTTTGGGAGAATTGTTGCAGAGTGAGTTGGAGAGTGGAAAAAAGTGTTTCATGGGGTGAAATTATGGACAAAATTCAATTGGAGGAATCAAAAGCTATTTTGAAAGCAGATTGCCAGACAAAGAAATCATATGCAGAGACTGTTACAGAAACTGCAGGGAAAGTGATGAGAGATAAACAGAGGAAAGTAAATGTTGACAATCAAAGGAAATTTATGGTGAGAATTCAGAACAAAGAAGAAAATGAAATGCACAGGTATGATATTTGGGATAGTTTAATGGTCCCATTGGGAGTAAAGACTCAGGAGGTAAGACTTTTTATTCTTATTCTTATTCATAAAGAGACATTTGTTGACATCATTTTTGAGAATGGTTCTGTTCTGGAAAGTTTTTTGGTAGAGTATGAGAAGAAGAACTGTAATCCATGAAATTCTTATATAGTTAAGAACATTTCACAGAAAAACAAAAAAGAAAAGACACGTTCTATTTTGAACTGAAGTTGAAAAAGAGATTTTAATGAGACACTTAAGCAAACATTGTAAAGAAGTTTTATACATTAGCAAAGTCTATGATAACAGATGCTTATGGACTGGGGGATAAGACTGTCATATTGTACTGAAAATGGGACAAAAAAAATTGTTCATATCCGTAGTATGATGAATGTGGAGATTAACAAAGCTTTTGTAAAATATTGGGGACAAGCAAAAATGTATTTTTTTCTCTAGAAAAGATGATCATTTGATAAGTAACTGTGATAAGAGGAATGTTATATTTCTGAGGAAACAGGTCATGATACAAAATGTGTGAATTGAAATGTTGCAGAAATGTTGTAAATGTAACAAAATTTGCCATTTATGGCTGGTCTGTGATCTACAGAAAAAGGATGAAGAAAACAAAACAGAGGACAGTATACGAAGAGAAGAAACAGTCCCAATAAAACACCAAGAAGAAGGAGGGAAGCAAAATTAGGGTAAAAACAAAAATAAGGATAAAGAGAAAAATGAAACAGAAGATAATATAGAAGAAGGTTCTGAAAAAAGTGATGAGGGTAAATTGGAAAATAGTGCAAGGTAATAAGAATTATCTTGGTAAAAGAGTAAGAGACAGGAAAAGAAAGTTTAAAGGGATAAGAATAAAAGTGAAAAAAAAGAAAATAAATGGATAAACCATGAGATAAATGTTTCAGATTTACTCAGTTTTTGGTAAACTACAACACAGATATAATGACAACATTAGAGTACTGTCAGTAAATGTAAATAGCATCAAAAATATAAGTAGAAGAACAGGCATCCTAAATTGGCGTAGTTAGTGTGATGTTGATGTAATAATATTGGAAGATTTTTGACACAAGAAGAGAGGTTACAAAGAAACTTTGGAAAGGAGATGCAATATGGAATCTATGAATGGAATTATGTTCAGGCATAGTTGTACTTTGTAGAAAATCAGTGAAAATATTGAACATAACACTGGCAATGATGGGAAGATTTACTATTGTAGATCTCAATGGCATAATCAGGTATATAGAATTAAAGCACTGTATGCCTATGTTACAAGTAAAGAAAGGGAAAATTTATTTAATAAAATTTGATATTCCTTAGTAATTAATATGAATATGATATTAACAGGAGATTTTAATTATGATTTAAGAGAAAAAAGAAGACGAGATTAAATGATGTTAAGAAAATGTTTGAAGTTAGGAAATGTAGAAATTTAAAGATTTGGAATAATAGTTTGTGAAAATATGTATGAGTTATATATAAGACAGAAATATATTATTTTATTATATCACAAGGTTTACATATAGCTAAGAGAAAGACACTTGTAATAGGCTTTTCAGATCACTCAGCCATATGAATAGAAATACAAGAAAATAAGGAGTATAGCAGGTTGGGAAAGGGAATAAAAAGAATAAATGTGAAATTATGTGATGAAAATGGAAAAAAATAAGTTTGTATTTATGGAAAGATCACATTTCCTCTAGACTATGTTATAAGTTACTTAGACAAGTAAATTTACAGTCAGTTTCAGGATCAGATGGAATAAGATACCAATTATATAAGAATTTTATGGACTCGCAGAAAAAATGCTTCTTAAAAGTTATGAATGAATGGCTAAATTAAGGTTTTATTTACAAACATTTATGCAGTGCTATACTTAATTTTTTATGGAAAAATTAAGATAATAAAACTGGAAATTGGAGACCTATAGTATTGAACACTACAAGCTATAAAATGTCTATTAAAATAATTCAGAAGAGAATGGAAAGTAAAATGAAAAGTATTATGGAAGATAGCATATATAGTTTAAATGGAAAAGGATGTCAGGAATTAGTATTCACAGTAAGGGAAATTGTGGATGATGTTATAAATATGACTGATTAGACCAAGATCATGATAGGAGATTTAAATAAAGCTTTTGATACAGTGCAACATGAACTTCTTTTGTGGGCAATTATTGAAGAGTATAGCATTAGTAAGAAAATTAAAAATGTATGCTGTCCTGCATATAATAAAAATAAAGTAAGAATTTTAGTGAAAGAATTGTTAAGCAAAGAAATAGATATAAAGAATGGCATACATCAGGGATGTCCTATGATTGGTATATTATTTGCATTAATTATGAATGCATTATTTAAAGATGTAAACTTGAACATGAGATCTGCTACTTATATTACAAATGAAGGGATACAGATTCTGGTCATGTTTACGCAGATGACATATTGATTATGAGAAACAAAGTCTGAATTAAGAAGTTATATGTTATATACATCAATGGGTGGTACAGCGGTTAATGCTGTTGCCTCACAGCAAGAGGTTCTCCAGTTCGATTCTCGGCTGGGGTGTCTTCTGTGTGGAGTTTGCATGTTCTCCCTGCGTTCGCGTGGGTTTCCTCCGGGTAATCCGGTTTCCTCCCACATTCTAAAGACATGCTTCTGGAGCATTTCTCCCCAGGCCTCCACTGAAAACAGGATCTGTCGAACCTAGTCAGACTTTCCCGGTCAACAAATGTAAAATAAATAAAAATAAAATAAATGTTTAAATATAATAGGTATGACTTTAAATAAAGAAAAAGGTAAAGGACTGGATATTATAGTAAGGATAGAAGTATCTTTCTCAATGAAAAAAATATCTGTTTTAGAAATAAGATTTGGGGGTGAAAATGTAAGTGAGGAAGAATGGAACAGGATACTACATGAAATAAAGCATTGTTTTTAGAAAACATACAAGCTATCATTTAATAGAAAGGTTTATTTGATTAATTCAGTTATACTGGGAATGACTACATATTTAGCTAGTGTCTATATGTTGCCAACAATCTATGAAAAAGAAATACTACAAGTATATTTTTCTTTTATATGAGTTCAAGAATTAATCCAGTGAATAGGGGAGTCTTATCAATGGACAAGGAAGATGGATGTTTAGGATTAATAAACCCAATTGCTTATGCTGCTTCTTTGAATTTGTATATAGCTTTGTTTTGGATAAATGATAAAAATGAAAAGTTAGTAGTAAATTTACTAAAGTACAAATATAAGTGGCATTGGATATGTTTAAAAATTCAAATGAGGAAAAGTATCCCCGGGATTCATGAAGCTCGGCGCAAGGCCGGCGTAAGGCCTGCGCCGGCGGTGCATGGAATATCCGGCGCAGTAGCGCCATATACATATTAATGAGAGTGCACCGGAATCACAGACACGTGCGTAGTGTACGTGAGCGAGCCCAGGTAGGATGCGTCTGGAGGCGTGTCTAAGCCGGCATGAGGTGAGCAACCTAATGTGCTGACAGCCACGGTCCGCCCACAATAGTAATGGCAGCAGCCAGGTCCCGTGCAGAATGAAACGCACGTACAGTATGCAACATAGTCCCGTTCCAATTTAACGGAGAAACAAATAGAAACCGCGAAGGCATAAGTGAACCCGCACAAGGAGCAAAGGATACGCATAAGACCGCCAAGGTCCCGCAATGCACTGTCAGTGTTTACACTCAGAGAAGGTGTACAGTCGCATGTCAGCGCGCCGCACCGACATAGGAGCAGCGACTAAGGTCACCACCTGTCCCACTTTGGTTGGGGCAGTCTCTCCATGGACAGTTGTGTCCCGAAAAACGTATTAGAAATGGCTGATGTGCTACGATTGTAGGACACAATGATATCCCGTATGTAATGTAATGGTAGCATGAATTGGTTATTTCTGTAACAGAAATACCAAATGACACAATAAACAGAATAAGCAAGGAAATTGCCACAATAATAAGCAAATTATTTAGGCAAACAAGTGAATTTCTATGCTATATAGTGACCGTTTGTATGTGTCGGCCTGTAAAGGCAGATGTGAGTCCCGGAAATATCCCAGATCGGAAAATGGAAAAGGTGGAAACCCCAGCAGCGACATGGGCATGGTCACCAGGGTCACCTGCTGTCCCAATGTGCCATGGACAGTCCCTGATTGGACAGTCGTGTCCCTGCAACAATCGTAAAAATGGAAAATGACCCCCGATCCCCTGCCACGCAAATTCCCGCAATATATATGTAAATAGTAGCATAAAACATATACATTACGATATGGAACACAGACATAGCATAAGAAAAGAAATAAGGAACCCAAACGCTTACAGAATAAGCTCATAGTATGGCAAACAAGTGAAGTTCTGTCAACTGCACTAGCCCTGGGTATGTGTAGTCCTGCGAATTCGAAGTGTCCACATAACATGCCCCACTATGGGCATTGGAAAAGGTGCCAACCATAATGGTCACAAGCAGTAGTGACAGTACATAGCCGGGTAGCTGTGCTGACATAACAACAGTAAGGAAGCAAGATACCGCAAACACAGGCAAACATGTGCATAGCAACATATCCCAGACCCAGCAACGTCTCTGTTGCATACACTGGATGGTGTATGATGAAGTGCAATATCCAGAAGCAGAACCCATGCATTCGGATGTACTACACAATAGCCTCATTGTACATGTCAGTGACACCCATGTATACCCCTGCACCCAAACCTGCTAGCATCCGTGTGCAGCTATACAACCACACACAATGTGCATACCTGAACTGTGGTAAGAAGTTTGTGTTAGGCAATGCCACGCTGGCAAATCATACCCACATGTCACCAACCCACCGCAGGTACAGATATGTAAATGGCTGCATGTGAATGTGTCAGCAGAATGTGTACATCCGCATGTAGTATGTACCCGTCAAACCATCTCGGTTTGCATACCACACGGTGCACATAAGTGTACACATGTGGACAAGTCGGTCGTTGGACCACCGCAGCGATGATTATCTTTGCAGTGAAGTCGATCACATATAGCGGAACAGGTGCCTACCACACAGGACGTCCTAACAGGGTGCTACAGGCAAAGAAGCAAACTGGGACATCACATGTGGAGATTAGCGTGGCTGGACGGACAAATACACACGGTCAAGGTAAAGGATGGAACAACATGCATATGGCTGGATGGATGTTGTTAAAAATATATAGAAACACATATGAAGTTCCAGTTTACACTCTAAATACTATATAATGTATTGAATTGTACCGTACAATATGGCAGTAGAACTAAGCCTGCATGTAATTGGTGAAGCTAAGCTGTACTGTGATGGAATTCTGAACCTGGCAGTAAGCAGGACAGCAGGCTCATGTCTGTCATCATTAATTATTTGCTGGGTTACAGAACAATAAATGTATGTACATGCATAACAGCACTCCTTCCCCAGAGGAGGATGGCCTTGTGAGCTCAATCGAAGATAGCAGTACAACTCCCTACCAGAGAGACAAAGCAACGTATTAAGAAATTAACTGTCCACTGTATCGTAACAGTCTAGGGTCCTTGAAACAGCTACAATCACAAAAGGATACTGTAATGTACAAGGTGCCTTGCAAGGCTGTGTTATTCCCATGAGAAAACAATTTAAAAGCACGAGCCCAGCACCCACGTATGTATAGACTATTGCAGACCATAGTGATGGAAATGCCCTGTGACCGACCACGTCAGTAAGGTGGGCAAAAGCTGATTGTAAACACTATATAAAGAAACTGCTTACTGTATAGAGTCAGACAAAACTCTCATACTTGGACTGTACATTATTTAGCCTGCCTGTGTACACTACTAAAACTTTCTGAACCCGAGCCTCCTGTGTTATCGGCTGTCACTTAGAAAAGCCTACTGATAACTACAGTCTGGTTGTAACAACTTATTTCACATCGTGATCCTTGTAATCGGTAATTCCCTTGGTAAGCTACAGGTCAGAGTGAATGGCTGGTTAGACATGTACGCTGGAGAATATGCATAAATGGTTTTTCTTGAATGAAAAGACCTCCGACTGAATTGTTGTGTGTAAAGAGGCTGTTTACTGTCTGATCTGTGGCTGAAAAGCGGAAAACTGGATCCCAAGAAGAAAACGTGCAGCCTTAAACAGGAGGCCCAGGTAAGGAGTGTCTGCCTTTTTGTGTCTATTGTAGATCAGGGACCAGACTACATTGTGTTTCTGTTAACAGTAGTGATATCGGGTCGAAGACCTACCCACATACTGTTAAATCTGAACATAGGTCAGGGGAACACACAGCAGAGTAAATAGTGATTGTAGACACTACAGTGGATACAGGGAAGGAGACACACGTGTTATGACAGAAGGGTACGTAGCAGTCGTGTAGAGGATATGGGAGATTATCGAAGCAACAGATCATGTGATCCGCGTTTGACGGGTGACGTGAAGAATATGCAATCGCAGACAGCACATAATTGTGAGTTACGCATCAAAATGGGGTAATAAATATGACATTGATGGTATATTAGGCAACATATCGTTACTGAAACATTGTAATCCCTGAAAATTTGATGCATATGTTCCAAGGTAAACACCTGTTCCACCCTGAGAGGGATATGCCCTCTCTGGCCAGTCGTGTCCTGTAAATAAACCGAACAAATGTCAAATGTCCTGATATCTCAGGACAAACATTTCCCAGATATATATCAAGATGGTAGCGTAAAACAGTAAATTTGTATGTGTAACAGCAAAATATAATAATAAACAGAATAAGCAACTGAAATGCTACAACAATTGGTCGCTCTCCTGGCAAAACGTGAATACCTGTCCCATGTACTGGCCGTGGGTATGCATTTTCAAGGCAAATTACACGTTCCGAACACTAATGTCCCACATTGTGCATTGTAAAAGGTGGCAGCCCTAAGATGTGCAGGCGACAAAACAGCGACAATTGGGTATCCGTCATACACATCGGTGGACTGAGGTAGTGTACCGAAGGGAATAGAACACTACAAATGGCTAAGCATCATACGTACACAGAGAAGATCATAATACAGTAGTACCGACCGCCCCCCCCCCCACAACACCCTACCACCTCAGATACCACATGCAGGATATTAAGCGGGAGGGCAGGATAGTCCCCACACGTTATCCTGTGGCAACAGAGGTAGCACAACGAACAAATGTAATAGAAGCTATTGAAACCACATCCCGAACACGTAACATACCTAGGGACACCCGGGTAAGAACACAGTACTAAAACAGAGTGAGGATATCTGTCAATTAATTGAAGTACCGAACCATCATGCAGGACAGGAAGGCCAGGACCCAACCCCCGTAGCGTATAGACCGTGGACACCAGAAGATATCTGCAAAGTCAGAGAGGGAATTCCCCATCCACAAAGTAACCGCTATTCACCATCCAATACCCCGTATCTCCTGACCGGAAACCAAAAGGGGAATGGCGGATGGTACAGTATGTATAAGCTGTAAATAATGGAAGAATACTTAGGGTAGCGTTGGTGCCAGACTCACACACTATATTCAATGCTATGAACATGCCACAGAAGTATCTTACCGTGGTACATATAAGCTTATGCTTACTTTGCAATACCTATACATCCACATAGTTCGTATTGCTTTGCTTGTACAGTCAGGGTGACAGATACAGCCATACCCGGCTATCGCGGGGCTACTGTGAAAGTACAACGATATTCTCACAGGGGATGGCTAGCTACATTCGTGTCAACTCCACCCGGGGCCAGTCAAGCTCCACTTTAATTGGATGATATTCTGCTTGGCCCCTACCCAGCAGCAACGTATGGAAGATACAATATCATTATTGAGATAATCAGCAGAACAGGGACATAAAGTAAGCAAGCATAAATTGCAAATACAGAGAATACAGGTCAATTACATGGCATATCTGGTATCCAAGTAGGGTAGAACATCACATGACGAATGGAAGGTAGCAATATAATAAGCACCCAAGCCAACTAACAAGAAGGGAATGATGTCGTGTCTGGGCCGACTAACACATGTTACATCTGGATACCAAACAATGCTGTGGAATCCGCTGTCTTGTTTGCCTTAACCTTTAATACACCCATGGCAGCACAACACATAGTACACCGGATTACAGTAGCAGAAACAGCGTTATGCAGACTAGAACGATTGATAGCCTTAACAGCTGTAGTAGGTCTCGTGAATAATCATAACACATGTTGTCAGACCATAGATTGTAAGCGGAGATATATGACGTCAGTCTTGATGCAACAGCAGGGAAGTAAGCAACGCCAAATAGATGACTACTCATTGCAGTTGGACACTGTGGCATGGTCACTGCCACATTGTGTACAGGCAGTTGTTGTAGCACCCATGGCAGTACAGGCCCCGGCCGTAATGTTACTAGACCACCCTCTCACTGTGAGAATGTGTCATGCAGTTGCCATCAATCTGCTGCAAGAGAAGATAGAATTCCTGACTCGTGCTACACATGTGTCATGTCTGACCATACCACTGAGTCAACCTCACATGGTGATTGAACGTTGTACAACATGAAACCTATGACCGTTACGACTGACACCTGTGTATGGTACATCACACAGTAGCCTATACGAAATGGCTTAAATAACTACACACAGACATGATAACACTGATATACCCTTAGATGATGCAGAGGTGACAGTTAATGTGTACGGATCATGTAGACAGAGTCCTACAGGAACGAATGAAGTAGTTTATGCAGTAGTTATTGATAATGACATTGTAGACGGCCAAACCCTGCAGCATAACGTGTCTGCTCAAGCAGCAGAATAGATAGCTTTAACACGTGCTTGTACTGTAGCAGAAAAATGATGTGTGGACATATGTCCCGATAGTCATTCTGTTGTCTGTGCAGTGCATGTTTATGAGCAGCAGTGGAAGAATAGGGGAATGATAACATCCACGGTAAACCGATTAAGCATGCATCTGAACCTGAATGCATTACACTACATGCAGTTACCCACTGAAGTAGGTAATTGTAAATGTGCAGGGCATAGAATGCAACAGGATAACAGTAGGAAAGGTTGAGGCATGAGCTCATGCACCTGCAAAACAAGCAGCGTCACACTTGGAAAGTGTCTGTGTGAATGAGGAATGACAAACCTCACACTGTTTAGATGTAGAAACTGTACAAACAATGCAAACAGCAACTACAAAAGCAGAAAAGCCGACGTGGTTATGACGAGGAGCAATCCTTGAACACGGACTGCACATATCCACAGTGAGAAAGCCAATATTAACGTCTAATATATTCAGATATGCGGCTTTGTGGAGCCATGGGTACAGACATGTCTCAACAGGGGGGATGGTACATTTGGTTAACAGAATACCCGTAACATACGGAATTACGAACCACATACAAACCTCATGAGCAGCGTGTCACGTTTGCCGTAGATATCATGCACAGGGAGTATTTAAACCGAAGGGAGTGAGTTGACCTACACCACCCTAACTGTTCCGTGCTATTTGTATGGAATTCATACATCTGCATAAATGTGAAGGGAACAAAGACTGTTTAGCGATTACACATATAGATAATCAAAATGGCTAGAAGCATTCCCAACCAGTAATCCGGATGCAGCAGCAGTGGCAAAGGTGCCAGTAAAATTAACTATCCATAGATCTGGCATGCTGTAAAGAAGCTACAGTGACAATAGAACACATGTAGTTAACCAGACAATCACGCTACCTGGGGGATTACTTCGTATTACCATGAATGTCAATTGCATGTACAACCCACACTCAGCACGACTGCTGCCGCCGCAGAATGGGATCCCGAGAAATAAGTAGAGGAGTTGGGTGGGTGACATCCAGACGAGTTACATGAACTGTCTACCTCTAGCATTGCTGAGCATGACAACAGTTCCAAATGTAAAGTGCTGCACCCACTTCAAAGTAGTATGTGGAATGGCATATCATGTGCCAGAGTGGAAAGCTGTCATGCCTGCAGAGCCGGAGGTCGATGACTCAGTAGTAGGTGACATGAGAGGATTGTTAACTAGTAACACTGTTCCTCAGTTAAAGTCTGTTACAGATAAGAGCTAACGAAGACGGAAGCATAGCTGACACCAGTATCCTGTGTGTATGTCACTGTTATCCAAAGAACATTATTGCCAAGTGGACAGTGCGAATGTCTGTACCGGGTACTGTTGGCAACGCCTACCGCACTAAAGCTTGCAGAGAGGTTGTCCTGGGTCCACCTCACATTTCTCAAACTGGTAAAGGATATCAAGTCTGATTGACATCTCGTAGCTGATATACCAAAGAGCCCGAATCACCCGGCGAAGACTGTATAACAATACAAAGCAACCCCAAAGACATTTATGTTTGCTGTCCTAATGATTATACACCTATTAACCATGTTTGTGTTTACGTTACAATTTCCCGAACCTCACCTGCATATAACTACACGGATACAAATACTGATACGTGATGAACTGGCCACAGAGTGTCTTCCACACCTCAACAGATCCCTAGGCATGATGCGTGTGCAGATAGAGACCAGGAACACTTTAAATTGCTGTGTTTGTACTGCCATACCTACATCATATGGAGGACTTCCGATGCATGTGGTCCCCTTGGGGATAGATCGAGACTTGTGAATATCTACACTTTGATACAGGTTCTGTGACATCACAGGACAACGTGGCAATGTACTTACCTGTTACACAAAAAGGAATTGTATGTTATCATAAACATGGTACAGTTGCAGTTGGTGGGAGTATTTGTAACATAACTGTGTCTTATGAATGTCATATAACAGCCAAAGATCACAGTACTACTTGTAGCACCATTCCTAATTTGTATTGAAACATCATGAGAACAATGTTGAAGGATGTGCAGAAACATCCTGAATTGTATAAACAGTACTCTGTCAGAGACAGGAATTTGTTACATGCAGAGGTAACCCGCATCAGTAATAAAGTAGAATATAGTTATGTTGTTTGTGGGAAATAAGCATAGCAATGGTTACCTGGGAAGTGGTCCGGCAGTTGTTATTTGGGTTGTCTGGCTCCAGTCACATGACATACTGTACAATTGCCTGTGGGTGCGAAACGAACTATAACACATATAGCTCGAAGAACTGGGAACACAGTTGGGAAACCTACTAATCCACTGGGAGAAATGGAAGCTGTTCTGACATGTCAGTCCTCTGCAAGAGATAAAGGAATACCGATTCATATGGACTTCAGTGACAGCGTCACAACCTGGGCTGGAACACCCCCAGTGTTTGGAGTAGTGAAAGCAATCAGTTGAACAGAGGAGGTTATCAAAAACTGTCGGAGGAAGGATGAATGTGACTTCCCGCTCCTGAACATGTGACTGATGAACTGGATGCAATGAGAACTGTTGTGTCACAAAATGTAATAGTGCACGACTGCACCGTGGCGCTGAGAATTGGTACGTGCGCGCTTACTGAAGAAGATCGCTGTGTCCAACTACCACATGAAGAGACCAAAAGCAACGCCCACCTACAGGTAATATAGCAGGTGTCATCCATGGCGGAAACAGGCCCAAACCCACTGCTGAACCATTTCCACAAACCATTGGGTGGATGGGGTCAGTCATACTGAATATCATGAATGCCATTTGTGTTGTTCTGCTCATATTGGGAGCATGTGTCTAGTGCGGGATACTGTGCATGTAAGTATTAGTCAGGGACTCTGGCAACATACCTGTACGCGAGACTATGGATCAACACCTGTAGTGGTATTTCTCAATAGAAAATGCAATCCTACTTGCAATGTACATCAAATTACCTGCCTAGTTAAACGCTCCACAGAGGAAGACGCCAGGGAATGAAATAATGTTGTATATGTCTCTGGATAGAGTAGAAGCAATCAAAGGAGGGAGAATGTTAGCAAAATGCATATTTAAACATAATATGACGTGCAACTTTAGAAGCTAATAGTGTATAATGCATATTATTCTACCTGACAATATAGCAGTACAGCTTCTCATGCATTTAATTGCTTGTAGTGTAGCTGCAGTGTGATTGAGCCTAACCCTAGCAGTAACCAGTGCAGCAGGTGTATGTCAGTCAGCATTACTCATCTGCTCGGTTACAGAATAATACATGTATGTACAGGTATATCTGTCATCCTTCTACTGAGGAGGATAGGCTTGTGAGCTGTAACACAGAGTACAGCTGCTCAGCAGAGAGACACAGGAACCTAGTATGACACGGAGTGAGGACTGAATATGAACAGTGTTGGAACCGTGTCAGAGCAGAACTTACCAAAGTACAGTCTAACTGAATATGTGTCTCGCAAGGTTGGGCTATCCTCTTGGGAAAACATGTAATAAGCATTACCTGAGCACTGCTGTAGGAATACAATGTTCTGTACTCTAGCAATGTAAATGCCTCGTGACTGACAACATCATTAATGTGTGCAAAAGATGATAGTATACAGAATGCTCATACAGATGAACATGTATATAGTTGAACAAATGTCTAAACTTTGACTGCATACTCCTTTGCCTCCTGCTGCACAGTAATAAAATGTTATTAATCCCAGCTTCCTGTGTTAATGAGTGTCATGTTGAAAATACGAATGAGTGTTACAGTTTGATTTAAAAGACTTAATTGACAGATGTTTACGTTCTAGCATTGGAATAGGTCAAGACAAACATCACAATGTCCATGTGTACCACATACACACAGCCAGTAACATGCAGTAGTAGTGCATGAAGGCATACGACTGTGGAAAAGTACAGGACATATGGCGTGCCAAGTGCAGATGCATGACACAAACACCAGGATGGGTGTCCCTGCAAAGAGGAACATGTGCCAACTACACCTCCCACAGATGTACTGGCAATAAAAACACATGGCAAACACACAGACACACTACTGTCCAACACATGACTGCAACGGAGCCTGGTCAAACACCAACAGGAAGCATGCACAAACAGGGACTTGAGTAATGTTTGCCTTAACACCCCCCCATAGGCTAAAGAAGAATAGAATGGACATATGCATGGAATGCTGTGAAGGATGTGTGGTAGTCCTCAGTATCACAGTGTTAGGGACACAGATACACTGTCATCAACTGTGACGTATGTGCAATGTACACAGCATACCTGCATGTAATACAGAGGACAATCATGTGCCACAGAAATATACAGTGGCGAAAGACTATAGTGGATAGACAATTGTACATGTGACAAACTATGAATATAGGTTCACACGTCCATAGGTACAGGGTAGGCCATCGTCCCAGGCCCAGCCATAATACTACACCATAGTTAGGATGACTGTGCCAACCTTCTGTGCTTCAGATGAAATACCCATGATATTGCTGTATCTCCGTCAAGCAGTGATAATGATGTAATCCCTGGCCTATACCTGCAATCCTCCATCCAATGGACAACATAGCTGCGAACAAGGCTAGGAAGGATGTCTGTCTCACATGTACTGTGATGTAGATTCACAGCATAATGATTGTATGGGTGATATATGTGTCACCCAAACACATCCCATGAATGACCGTGACAAGGTAAATGTCACCTGCCCTAGTGATTCTGAGGGATGCGGATACAGTAGGTGAAGCATACACATGACATATGGGTTGACATGGCCTTGTATGTCAGGCACAGGCCAACAACAAACAGCAGGTATGTGACGTGATGTGGCAGGGGTCCTACATGTGGGGCAGCATTACACAAAATGGTGTCATCCTGCATCTGTACAACGATCAACCTATGTGGGCTTCACAGCTGCTGTAGGTGTATGGTCAGATACAGTCTGAATGGGGCAATGTAGTAGATCATAGGTGTAACACGTAATGGGTACAAGGGAACAATGACCTAGCCTGAGGTAGATGTGAATCCCTGCACCAACAGGTGGGCAATGTAGAAGACCCACACAACCACGATACCAGCGTGTGTGTGGAATGAATGGTGACATCCAACACTGTCCCCTGATTCCTGGTAATCACCCCTGTGCTGAGTGGACAGCCACCTATATGCTGTACACGGGTGACCTAGTACTTCTCCACAGGTATGATGTTGCATGGCGTTGCATTTAGCTGTGGGACATGTCCCTGACAGCAGATATGCATATCTGGGAGGCGCCTTTGAAGGATATCTGTGTCAGATGTCTGTCCCACTATGGCACCTGTGTTGCAGTCATCTACAAACACTGTTGCCCATAGCACCCCTGTGTGTGCCTGTACCGTGAAGATGTAGGTGTATGACAGGAGTGCACACATGGAAGGGCCCCATGGGACACCACTTCTGACAGGCAGTAGGTCTGATATGCTGCCAGCAACTATGACCGTGTGGGTTGTGTCACATAGACAGTTTACAACACATTCTGTGATGTGCGTGTTCACATCCCAGCCAATGGGTTTATCAACGATACCTGAGGGGGGTAATGTGATGAAGGGCTTTGCCAGGTCGAGGTAGGCTGTATGGACTGCAACACCCCCATCAGTGGCCTCGGCGACTGTCCCGAAAATGTCGACCATGCTTTAAAGGCATGAACCGCCCCTGAACAAGACAAACCGTGTGTGAGGCAAAGTAAGTATGTCCCCTATGCAGTCATGTACGAGCCACAGTATGATCCCTCCCCATGTCTTTGCAGATAGGTCCCCTCAGGGTAATGGGACAGGAATAGCCAGCCTCAGTGGAGGTATTGGCCTTCTGACGTGGGACTACAGTTGCCATGTGACACAACCTGGGTACCCTACCTGAGGTGAGGCTACAAAGAAATAGCTGTCCTGTGTGTCCAATTCATAACCGAGATAGTGGAGTACACAGCGGGGTCACCAGCTGGTCTCATCGATGCTATGTCCACTACCCTGGAGAGAGCATGTCCCACCTGTGTGTCACAGAACATATGGTGACCACAAACCTGTGGTACACATCACCTCATGTGTGGGGGAGGGTGTGGAGATGTCCTCACTGGACTTGTCAGCCTGTATGTTGGCAATGTGTGTATGTTGAGTAAACCCCACCTCTATGTGAACCCAGTCAGAGCATATGTGGGACTGAGCTCCCAGGTGTCCAGCATAGCAACTGAAGGTGGTATGATTGTTAGCCAGGTCCATGTAGGTATATCTGTGGAATGTGCCCTGGACTATTTCATGACAGTGTGTATGTCTACACATATGATGACCAAGGGTCTCACACCTCACAAGGTGTCTGCTCCACCTTGTAGTAGCCACCTCCTCGTGTTGTACATTTTGTGTATGGCTGGGGTACACCACACTGGATGCTCGGCATTGGTACACTGAACCACAGTTGGGTAAGTGAATGACTGGCTCATGCAGTCCTGTAGGTACTGGTAGATGGCAAATGTGATTGATGCAGTGGCTGCCGTACCATCGACCACTGACTCAGGGTCCTTAAAGGAGACCACAGTACTGTGCAGTACTGTGTAGTCTGCCTGTGAGCAAGCAATGTGTATGGTAACTGGCAACACTCACAGCAACGGATGCCAAAAGCAGAAGCCAATGTCCAAATAACATAGATCAACTTCTGCATTACAAAATGTGTTATCATACATGTATTGACATGTGTCTGCCAATTACAATTGGAAATGGCTGGTAAGACTGGCCTAAAGTTCCCATGATGTACACAGTCTGGGGGTGTTGTTCCGATAATAAAGTGGCAATACATCCCAATCGTGACCTCTAGGTATGGTATGAAAGTGGTTGTTAACCTGCAACATTGGATGTATAGCATTGGTTTCTGGTGTCGGAAGACTTGGTTCCTGTAGCACAACACAGTATGGGTAGTCAAGCACACATACACGATTGCTGAACACACAGCATCAGTGAAACCCACTGCTCACAAGGACACAGTCCGACAAGCTCTACACTTTACATATGCACAGTGGTGTCCATCGTAGGACCCAAAAATTGTGGAAAGAATCGAATAATTTCTTATTTCAATGCGTACCTGAAATCATTGTCGCCACAGGTACACATATGCAGCGCAAGCGTGTTTAATGTTGCTGATAGCTGTCCATGTAATGCAGCACAGATGCACAGAAATTCCCAGGGTACCGGGTCCAGTCCACATCACAGTCCCGCACACATGACGGATGTGTAATGGGTACTGTCAATTGTTGCAGTCAAGGGATTCTGGGTATGTAGACTCTGTGCTCGGTGTTGTTTCGAGGCAATCCTTTCTCCGCCCGTGGGAGGGATGTGTGCGTAGCACCTGCCTTACTCTCCGCTAATAATGCAAACCATACTCCGGAGAATGCTAAATGTAGGTGTGTAATGTGTACAGCCCTATACTAGTGTCCAGTAGGCAATTGTCATGGATGGACACCCGTATGGCCAGGATGGCACCTACAACTGCCAAACCGGGTACATGACATAGCCGTAAGGCATAACACAGGAAATACACATAGGGACTACAGTTGACATTCCACATACAAAGCAGGACCGTCGTGCCAACACCGGCGTACACAGCACTCGATCTGCCAGCAACAGACTGAGGAGCACCCGCTACCGTACAGCGGAACAGATGTGCGACCTGTGGAACACATACTAATGGCACACACACGTCAAGTAGGATATGTAAACTATGGCATTCCCACCTATGAAGACAACATGGTTAAATGAATGCATAGGTAATCAACATGTTCTGGTGGTGTTATAGTGGAAATACAGTGACGGATATGTCCCATTGGGATGTCTGCGGTTTATATGGAGCATTTGCTAACCAGCATCATTGGATATATGTCATTTGTCCACAGTACTAAATCACCTGGTTATGTAGCACCATGTGGAATGGGTGGTCAAACAGACATCCGCGATTCATGAACACACAGTATCAGTGAAACCCAGTGCTCACAAGGACACAGTCCGACAAGCTCTACACTTTACAAATGCACAGTGGTGTCCATTGTAGGACCCAAAAATTTGTCTAAAGACAGCTCTTCCGCCTTATTTAATCAACTAACGGAACTCATTGTAGTCACAGGTACACATATGCACCGCAAGCGTGTTTAATGTCGCTGATAGCTGTCCATGTCATGCAGCACAGATGCACAGGAATACCCAGGGTACCGGGTCCATAGAACTGCGTCCACATCACAGTCGCACACATGACGGATGTAATGGGTACTGTCAATTGTTGCAGTCAAGGGATTCTGGGTATGTAGACTCTGTGCTCGGTGTTGTTTCGCAGGCAATCCTTTCTCCTGCCCCGTGGGAGGGATGTGTGCGTAGCACCTGCCTTACTCTCCGCTAATAATGCAAACCATACTCGGAGAATGCTAAATGTAGGTGTGGAATGTGTACAGCCCTATACTACTGTCCAGTAGGCAATTGTCATGGATGGACACCCAGATGGCCAGAATGGCACCCACAAAAACCCTTTGGGGGGAAAAACCCCGGAAAAAA